>NC_136604.1:19677823-19867823 GCF_910589615.1 Taurulus bubalis
CTACTACTACTACTATTACTACTACTACTACTACTCCTACTACGACTACTATTACTACTACTACTAGTAGTACTACTACTAATACTACTACTACTACTAGTAGTAGTAGTACTACTACTATTACTACTACTACTACTACTCCCACTACTCCTACTACTACTACTACTACTACTACAACTACTACTACTACTACTACTACTACTACTACTACTACTACTACTACTCCTGCTGCTGCTGTTCCTTCTACTGTCCCATTGTAGCGACTCTGGGATTAAACTGAATGTGACTGTCACACATCAGAAGAAAATACATTTGGTACAAATTTACTACGGCTGCTGCCGACAGTAAAAACAGGCCGTGTGAGCTGTGTGATTTAGGAAGAGTGGAAAGTGAGTCCCATTTGTCTCTTTATTGCTGTACATACCATAATGATTTATGAGTTTCAATTTCCTATGAAATGACTCAACAACACCCTGGAATATAAGATGATCAGAAATGTGATGTATTGTTTTTACTTTGTGTAAAGATTGGACTGTTTAGTTGGTATTGTCCTGATGTTTGCTGTATTGTAACGATAGTGTTATCATAATGATTCATGTTGTATTGGGGATTTGACCTGTAGGTCTAAAACATGAGCATGAAAACTAGTTCCATTTGTTTCTTCTATTATTTGACTTTGTGTTATTTGAAAATGTAATTATATGGCAGTGAGTCTCTACTGCTACTCTAATGCCGTGTTCACACCAAAACAGTTGCGAAAATTCGCAACGCTTTTTCGCTTCTATCGCGCCGCTGGTGTTTTTTAGTTTTTCGCAACCATCGCTGGGGAAAGGGGGCGGGGCTTCAGTCCCTTTTCGCCGCGAAAATCTCCTTCTTCATTTCCGTTACTCGACCATGGAAGGAGTAAAAACTGTTGCTGCGTTGTACTTGTTGTGGAAAGACCACAAACGTCGGAACGTCGGTCCTCCATTTTGCTGATGCAACATAGACGACCGGACGGCGGTGACGAGCGGAGCTTCTCAACGCTGATTGGCTTTCGCAACTCCGCGTCATGCGAATTATTCGCTGGAGTTAAAATATTTGAACGCCAGCGAAACAGCGAAAAAGCGGCGTTGCGACGCCGTTTCGCTTCTATCGCGACGCTCGGCGAAAAATTCGCTTTAACGCAGCTGTGCATTGACTTAACATGTAATCTGGACGCGCGAATATTTCGCAACTGTTTTGGTGTGAACACGGCATAACTATTATGACAGCTGCTGCTGCTGAAACTGCTAATACTGCAACTAGTACTTCTACTGCAACTACTACAACCACTGCTAATAGTATTGCTACTTCTGCTGCTTCTGGTAGTACTGCTAATACTGCTGCTTCTAGTACTACCTCTGCCACAGCTGATACTACTACTACTACTACTACTTATACTGCTGCTACTACTACAGTTAATTGTACTACTGTTATTATACTGCTGCTGATACAGCTACCACCACTACTAGTACTAATTGTACTGTTAAAACTTCTGTAATGGCTACTACTTGACTACTGCTAATACTGCTTCTAGTACTACTTCTGCCAGAGCTGATACTGCTACTACTAGCCTACTACTTATACTGCTGCTACTTAAATACTGCTACTACTACTGTTATTTATACTGCTGCTGATACAGCTACTACTGATTGTCCTGTTAAAACTGCTGTAATGGCCACACTACTACTACTACTACTATTAAGGTTACAAAAACCATAACTTGCAATTACTTCTACAAGACTATCATCTCCTGATGCTTTAGTTGAATAAACAACTACAACATCCCTGAAGAGACTGATTTTGCAAAATTGAGCCTTTAAATCAACTCTAAAATTTAATTTGAGAGACTTTCGTGTGATTTAAATCCATATCCTTTCACAATATATTATTTACTCTCCCTTAAAATGTTACAGTGTCCTGAAAGTTTTATTTAGTTGGAGAAGTTTTTGTTGGAAAGGAACTCTTCTGATTCGTAGAACAGATGGCGGTCGTGAGTGTCTCTCTGTATTCGTTACACATCGCCTGAGGGATTTGATCTTTCTTGCGATTCACTCTGCTGTAAATGTACACATCCGGCAGTGTGCCACCACATATTCTTACTGTCCCACATGACGAGACTGGATTTAATTAGTTTCCACAAACAGCTCATTGTTGACACAGCCCAAATCGTTCTCCTTATCTTCGCAGCAGAGTTTCATTTTTGCTTTGATTTCAATTCTTTCACTTTGAGCGGCCGAAAATAATGATTTGAAAGAATCTATTGACAGGGCAGTGCGGATGAATAAATCTCGTTTCATTATTTCTAAGAGGAAAATGTCCCTCAGAGGCATTAACAGGTGAGAGCACACAGCGATGAATCTCCCGCTGTCAGCCCAACAGTATGTTTGAGTGCCGTCTTCCAATCATTGAGCAAACTCGTCAAATCAAAACTCTTCCGTCTCGAGACGTGGACGAAAAATAATGTTTCAGCTGTTTAACCTGCGAGATGAAATGACTTCGCCTGAGGAGGTCTGGATGGACAGAAAAGGATATCAAACTGGCATCAAGACACTTTCCTGTGATTGGTCTGAGGCATCAAGGAAATCTGTCCCCAACACCTCCAGTCGTTTCATTTTCAGTCCTGAACACATCGTAGCAGCAGGAGTATGACCACAGGACTGAGTGCAGCTTCATCTGATGATGGTGACTTTGGAAACTAACTTCCTTGAGTTCTCCACAAGGTTATCGCTCTTTTTTTCAGTAAAAGAAATTAAAACTTACTGCTGGCCTTTGCAGTGGTGACCATTTCATACAGTGGGTCTCCAACTAGAGCTACGCAAATATGGGTGAAGGATAATATTCTGTGCTTTTGTGCATGAAAAGTCCAAAACCACCGTCTGTCAATACTTCCCTTCTTCCCCATCCCGTCTAAACGACCTACGCCTTTTAAAACCATCTTATGGATGTACACTCTCATCTTCAAAAGAGACTAAATGGTTCCCTCAACCAGCTGGGGTCTGTAGTTTTTAGCAAATGTTGCTCAAACGTGAAGATAATGTGCATTACATTTATAGAAAGTATATTCTCAGCTGTGGATTGAGACACAATTGGCGCTCTACAGTTTGTGTTTACCTATGTAGCATTGAGTCACAATAAACTACTACTTCATTATTTATTCTAATATGAACTAGTGCAATGGTGTAGATCACGGATATTTTTGCAATAGTTTCTGAACAACAATGGAGACCAATTATTCTGAAGTGCACACATACCTGCAAATATAGGTGAATACAGATGTATCCGGAGTTGTATACATATTTGGTTTGTGTTAAAAGGATCAGTTCATTGTTGGTTTTATGGCCTTTTCATGGTGTTTGGTGCCAATAGAAGAAAGTATATAATATCAGCAGACTTTTCCTTCAGGATGAAATAGGATTACATGAAATTCTCTTGATCCTCACTGGAGGACATTCTGTCAATAACAATAGTAGCAGTGTTTCTGTCCATGGGGACTCGGCTTGGAGAAAGCGAACCCTGGAACCGCTCCAGGGGTGCCGTGCTATTCGGCTGACCCGCATCACGACCCCTCTGGAGCGCATGAGTGTGTATTGGTATCTAGGAGGGATATGCAAAGAATACATTTACATTGAACTGTGTGAATGACCATGATTTACAGATGAAGCATCCTCTTTTTTTCCCCAATTCTGATCCGTATATAATGCATCATACGTGGCACATAAAATAAGCAACTGAGGTTTAATGAGATGAACGTGTCCTACTGTTGTTTTAGATGCTTAGCAAGTCTGCAAACGTGTAAAACAAACACCCACAGAAACTCTTTTGTTTTCTCACGAACTCATTCATTTAGACAGCAAATTTAGAAAAATGATAACACTGTGGCCATATGATCTTGACACAGTTCCACTGAAAGTGTATAAACAATAGTGTCTCGCATTCCTTTTCACAACATTGTAATTTGGACATTGCAATTAGCAAAAAAAACGTCTTTTTTTGTTGCATTTGTTGCAGTCACTGTAGTAATACATGTCCTGGCCTATACAAGCTTCCTTTAATCCAAACAACTGCATTTCCCTTCTAACTTAAGTGCATGCATGACCATTAGGTTGATTCCTGTTCTTTTTGTCCCCTTCTTACTACTGTTCAGAGCCTTGTGATGCATATAAAGCGCCCCGTCTCCCACAGAGGAGACACAGTTCCCTGCAGTAAATGTAACCACTTCACAGAACATGAATATTACAATGGCTCGTGGCTGTAGCCTAGAAACAACAGTGGATCCACCTCCACTGCTCTGTGCGGCCCGGCCCTCTTAAGTGTTGCCTGGCAAAGCGGAGGACAGTCCTGGTGCATTAGTTTCCCCCAGATGAAAGTCCTCATCTCCACTAACACTGCCTGACTTTAATAATGGAGAAAGCGCTTCTCTGTGACCTCTGAGGGGAGGGAAGTTCACCTCCAATGTCCTGCCACGTAATCTCAACTCTGGAAAGGTCGAGTGCTAACTTGTTTTTTTTTTTAGTATAGTGCACGTGTGAATTAATTCAATCAGCTCCAGCTCCTTTCGCTAAAGCTTCAAATATAGCTTTGTATTACTGTGATTGTACATCTCAGAAAGAATGTGGCTCGCTTGTAAAACGTCAACAAAGATAAACTCAGTGAACCCCTCTGCTTGAAATACATCTGCATGACGCAAATGCATCATCACGTCAAACTGATGTAATACACGACTCCTTTCAGGGGGGATCAGAAGAAATGAATGCATTTATGAAAACTGGATTGTTTAGTCCTCATCGTTCTTCATCTATTATTTATTTGTCATTTATATGTATTTACTACTTACTGCAGATCTAACCAAATATGCACACATGTAAATGCTCTATTAAGTAAAAAAAAAATAAAAAAAAGTGAACCAGGATCAGTAGCAGTGACTTCGGGTCTCACTTGCTGAACTCTCCGAACTCATCCCGCCTGCGGCTGAACTAGGAGGAGCTGTCCGTTTCAGCACCACAACACCGCCCGCTGCTCCGGACTCCGCGCCGCTCTCGGAGCCTCGTCATCCTCCGCGCGCAGCTCCACGCTCCCCGCGAGCTTTCGGGAGTAAATCACGGCGTGTCTAACACCCTTCAACTCGTTATCCCCCCGTCAGACTTTAAAGCTGCATCTTCGGGGTGACGCGCCGTCAAAAGTTGAATCATAAACCAAACGGATGTGATATGTGCGCGTTAACGCTCCCCTGGGTGCGCTACGTCATCCTCAAGAGGTGATTTGTATAAATAAATAAAAAAGCATCAGTCCCAAACAGCGTTTATGTGTTTGGCCGCCGGGACACGGAGCTCCAACTCCCGAGTGACTTTTGCAACATGTTGCTTTAAAAACTTTATCTGCAATTGAAATGTTTGTGAACAGACCGCTCTCAATAGGAACATAACAATATCTTTCCGCGTGTTATTGCCTATTGAATGTATTTGTCCCCATAATAAACCACGTCCTGTTGCGCCACAGTGATCATACCTGTAATGATGATGGGGGCTCGGTTATACTGATTTTAGAGACTGGGATGCACCCCCATGAACCCGAAACTTACCTATGGTGGTTATAACCGTGATGGCAAAGTAAAATGACCCTGCGAATTTCCACTGCACCCCGGCTCTATGGGGCTCTGCCTCCATGATGATGGACTCCAGTTTGCGGTAATCAGCCTCGCTGATGTTGTATTTCCCCTGGAGACGCTTCTCCTCGGCTTCCAGCTGCTCCTTTTCCCGCATCTCGAAGTCGGACTCTAGGGCGTCAAAGACGGCGGCCCCGACGAGCAGGTATGTAAACGTGCAGATGATCAGGGACAAGGTCCGCACGTTTTGCCGCTTCATGGCCAACAGGAACCGGCGACCGAGGGGCTCATGTCCCCTCGGATTCCCCGGGAAGGCGCAGCAAGCGTGGGGGAAGCCGTGCGGACAGCGCCTGGAGGCGGAGGCGCAGAAAGGTGCGCTCCCGTGGTGACGGTGGTGGGTGCCGGAGTCGTGGCAGCGGTGGAAATCCCCCACCTTGTAGTGATCCCGGTGGCAGACACCCAGATCCTGCTCCTGGTTTGCGGAGAGACACAAGAGACTGCTCGATCGCCTGGACCAGGAGCCCTGCAGCCGAAAGACCCTGCGCAAGACCTGCCCAAACCAAGTCCACCCGGTGCGCAGTGCCATCAACAAGCTGCTTCCAATAGCTGCCTGTTGGTCTCTTTTTCTCCTCAAAGTGAATTATACAGATGTGAATAAATTCGTCCAATCACGTGAATTGCCGGTGACGGGTCCTCGTTCCACTCACTTTGTCTCTGCTGTGATTTTAAAATGTTCTATAACAAGACATCTTTCCTCGTGTCTGCAAGTTTCAGCTAAACACCAACCTGTTCATTGCAACCTCATCAGAACGCGGGCTATTTTTAGCAGCCGTTCCCCACATACTAAAAAAAATCCCCAAAAATCCAGTTGCTGTGAAAATCCTTAAATCTTCCTCGCAAACAGCGGACATCCTCTTCAGCTATGTGCTGAGTCGTCCAGGTTCGACGGGAGGGTCACAGAGGGAACATCAAGTTGGGGAATTTTACTCTCACGATGTGCAGATGGGTCACATCTCCCTTTTCAGTTGTTTTATTCCGGGATCAACTCATCACTTGTTAGAGGAATATACAAAATATGAATATTCCAAAGCACGCAACAAATCATCGTTCCAGGTTCCATCGCAAAAAATAAATAAAATAAAGAGCTTCTCCCAAATGGATGTCTCCTTTTCTTTTTTTTTAGGATGTGTAGAAAAGAACAAAAACACTTTAGAGCTGGAATAAAAGGCTACAGTGCGCTCCGTATCCGGAGTGGCACACATGCTCCGTTGCGCACATCCAACACGTCCTCTTCCCTGCGCCGCCTGCTGAGGAGTTTAAGATGATTTAGAAGAAGAAGAAAAAAGAAAAGAAGAAACGTGTTTCCCTTCCTCGTGCGGGGGCCTACGAGCGAACTGTGCGTGTCACGAACTGCTCGTATTTTGAAGGCTCCACATTTGATGTCCCCCACGCACTCCAGACTCTAATCGGTGGGCGTTGCTCCGCCTGTCTCTGTGTTCCTCTCGTTTTTCCAAGTGTCACGATTCATCCAAATGAATTCTTGCCCTGAGTATCTGCTTACTCTTGGAGACTGTCTCTTCGGGAGGGGGGGATAATATATCTGCTGGAGCACAAGTGACTGCTTCCCCATCCCCACACCCCCTTGTCTCCACGCCGCGTGACCTCCCACATTGACCATTCCTACTCGTTATGTGGACCGCGCTGGGTTTGCTGAGACTCAGATGGTCACTTTGGTCCCTTCTACATCCCGGCGGCAGCGGGGGAATCGGAGCTCAGAGTCGGGCTTCAGCTGCTGCGCTGTCCATGGTGCTGAAGTCTGGCAGACTGGCGCGCAATGGGATCCACGTTATTGCGCACACACACTTTGACCAAGCTATAGGGAGGAAGGAATATAAGGAGATCTTTACAAACCACAGAGCTCTTTAGGGGTCCAGAGGCTGCAGGTTCACAAAGTGGCATCCTTGTGGTAATTTGAGTCAGTGAAGCGAACCCTAACTGGAGTAATAAGGGCCTCGTGGTAACACACCTCACTGTGATCTCATCTTGAGGCTCCATAGAAAACCAACCTATTTTTAGGCCCTTTCCTCGAACATGTCATACCCAAACTAAAAAGGGTGTATCTCTGCAACCACTAGGGCTATTTGAATCATTTTGGTGTTAAAATAAAGGTACACATGTGATATTTTGTTCAGATGTGTAAATATTGTAAAAAAAAAATGCTACTGGTTAAGAGTAAATGAAGATGACACACAGAAAAACAATGAAATGGTTTCAGGTTCGCCTATAAAAAAATCACTTTCAGGATGATTATTTATTTGAAATGATGCAGCTGTAAGGTCCAACTCTAACCCAAATCATAACACAATATGTGAACATTCTCTAACACAAATCAAAACACTATATGTGAACATTCTCTAACTCAAATCATAACACAATATGTGAACATTCTCTAACCCAAATCATAACACAATATGTGAACATTCTCTAACCCAAATCATATCACAATATGTGAACATTCTCTAACTCAAATCATAACACAATATGTGAACATTCTCTAACCCAAATCATATCACAATATGTGAACATTCTCTAACACAAATCATAGCACAATATGTGAACATTCTTTAACTCAAATCATAACACAATATGTGAACATTCTCTAACCCAAATCATAGCTCAATATGTGAACATTCTCTAACCCAAATCATAACACAATATGTGAACATTCTCTCTGCAAAGGTTGACTTTGATCAAGTGAAGCAGAAGAAAGTTAGAGGGTTTAGAACAGAGAACATTCAGGTGAGCTCTCCAAAATTTGCATTGGGGCGCATTTGCGCACATCTGTGACGTTTGGATTTATTCATGTTCCAAACCATATATTTCACTTGTATATTACTTATGGTGTTCAATACATCCAAATACAGCAGTTTTGGGCATTTTTTCATAAAACAAGCTATGATTTACAGTTTTATATAACAATTGCTCAGTTTCCCTCCGGGGATTGTTTTTTAAAAGGATATGGACCCCAGACCCCCTTAAGGCTTTTATTTGTGTCACTTTTCACTGTAAATGTACAGCCATGCTGCTTGAATGAGTTTGCATGAGTTTTAATTGCAGTAGCAGTCAAAGGCATAGGCAGAAAGAAACCTCCCAGCATGCATTGGAGCAAAGGACTGATGGAGGCGTATTTCACATGTGTTCCTCCTTGTGATTAACAGTGTTCTGTGTTTCCACAATTCAATTATTGTTGCACAGTTAGTTGTTAAGATACACTTTTCTTCAACTGTGAGTGATGTGAATTCCTGTAGACTGAAGAGTTGATTGAATATTATTCCAAGACTTTGTAATTGGGATAATTGAGCATTAATAATTAGTGATCTGAAATTACCAGAGCACTGTAAGTGCAGACAGCAAATCCCCTGATATCAGAAAAGAAGCTATCCTTGAAATGATCCATGGATGAAATAAAAGGTAAATATATTCTCTTGACTGAGAGAGAGTGAATACTTTATGAACCTCAACAGGAAATTCATACTCTGGTCTCATTATTGATATTTTCAAACCTATAATTAAAGTTATTGCAGAAGTGTTAGGACAGTGAAGAACACCCTGAATACAAGTCAGTGTGCACAATGTGGGCCACGTCATTACAGACTAAGACAGTAACACATTGTTATGGGGAAATTGTAGAAACAGGCCAGAAAAGTTCCTATACTCGGATAAAGTACCAATGAATACTTAAAATAACATCCTATGGAATACTACTGTATGTTACTAGACTCCATGGTCCTCTCCTTTTGACCGGATGCAAATGCTCTGCTACCTTTCTCACTTCCACTGGGAAATAATTAAAGAATAAATCCATAAAATCATATCCTGGACTGGGCTCAAAACCTCAACTATGTAGCTACTTTTTTTTTCAAACGCATTTTCTATTATATTTATTTCACTTGTTCATGTTTCAAATAATTTCCTGGGACACCGCTAGTCCTCCAGTCTGATATTAATTAAGAGGATCGTTGCCATCTCATGAGAATAAAGAAGACGTAGTTGTTTTATTTGGGTAATTTAGGTGAGGTCTGGTCTCCTTGTGATATCTGCTTCTTTTTTTTACAACCACAATGTGTGTGGAAGGAAACAAAACCTCCTTCTAGAGTGAACCAAGTGATCAGAAAAGCAAATTAAAAAGCTTTTTATCAACATGTGAATTCATAATGCCGTGTCGTGTTTAGTGTAGTCTGTGTTTTTACACACACTGGTGGCATGTCTGCTTCGGTAAAGCCTTCAAAGGTTCGCCACAAAAAGACTTAAGGGATCCCTTTTTTATTTCTTCCTGCCAGTTTAATTCGAGGCTTCAAATGAAACCCCTGCAAAATGTTCGTATTCTCCGCGAAAACACACAACGCAGTGACACACGGGAACAGTCGAGTGCACGCAGAAGCCAAGACGTCAACCGCAGCGTTTCATTATGCAGCAATTTAGGAGTCGAAACAGCTCCACTAATCAACATCGTCTGGATATGTACTCGCTCTATATTTAGCTCCCCTTTCTCACATCTCGAGTGCCCGCTCAGCCCACCTACAGAACTCCTAATGCATTTCTGGAGAAGCTCGGGAGAAGAAAAGTTTAATAATGGCAACTGCTAAGATTAGTCTCCATGGTAATGACACCGAACCTACAGTACCATCGCTGGGCTCGTCACGCGGGCCTGCAGGCGCGGATACATGCTCCTCAGAATGGAGGAGGACGACCACGTATGATCCAAAACGTCAGACGTGCACAAGTAGTGAGTGATGAATGAGGGATGCCGGATGAACTGACTGACAGCCGGGCGTCTCTGTACATGCACAAGCACAAACTGGAGATACTCGCCACAGTCTGGAGATAAATCCTTGTCTTCCAACTCATTTGCGCGGCGCGTTGTGTGGCAGGGAATCGTACATCATCCGCGCATCGGTACCGCCAACGCTAACGAGGCGAACGTGATGTACGGCTTCGCGGCAAACAATGGGAATCAGCTAAATTAACACACACGGAATTCAATGGTCGTTGGGGATTTTTAGAGCCACGATCTCGAACATCGCGATGAGTCGTAGGAGAGCCGGTTCGCGTAATATTGCAAAGTGCTGCAGGAATGAGTCTTAAAATCCAGGGATGTGAGTTAGCATTTGTGCACGTCTGGTTCCCGCGTCTCACAATCAATATTTTTTGGGGTTTAAATGTCTAAATTTAGGTGATTAGTGAACTAAAACTGGAGTGATTTTCACGTTTCGATCTACGATATAAAATATGTCAGTAAACACGCCCCCGTGTGACTTTTGAGGCTTTTCCTCGTCCTAAAAAGTGACGGTTAGCGACCGTCACTTTGGCTAACGGCTAACGGAGACATCATCGTGGCGACGAATCCGCCTCCTCGTGTAAACTCACACTCGTGTACCGTACATAAACATAAAAAATTATCTTGCCGAACAAAAGTAAGTATCATAAACGTTCACTCGCCACAAAAAAAAGATGTTTTGTGAGCGTTTGGCCTACAAACACACGTCTGCCTGCAGCGCTCTTCGGTTCAATCCCCGCTCTGTCGCCTCATTCCACGATGGCTCCTGACTTCATTAAAAGGCACAATGTGTAGGATTTTTAGCTTTTGGAACGAGCTTCGTCTTGACTTGGCTTTTTCGCTATGTTTGCGTTTTTTCGGAGCTTCCTCTGCCATTTTTTGTAGCCTCCTCTTGGACTTGTGCTAACGATTCGGCTGGTCGTTATTCTTTAAAAAAAAAAAAATCAGGATTGATGGCCAGAAACGTGCCAAACACAGCAGAATAAAAAGAAGGGAGAACATACAGACAGAAGGCCGGTTCTCTGCAGACTCAGACACACACTTCTAGTGGGTCAGAAGTGATGACAGAGAGGATTATCTTTGTATGAGTCTAAACAGCACATTGCACTCAGTGTGCCTTTAACAAACATGTATTGAAACAACAATCTTCAAGGTTATTATTTTAAATTACAATCTATATTTTATGTGTTTCCTTCCTTGGACAACGATCAGTGTCTTTATTGGAAATTATTCAACATAACTGAATGCTTTACATCATATTAACAAACTTTACCATGGTGCCTTTCTAACATGTTACATATTCATTGACGTCTGTGAATCATATATTGGAAAAACAAAGGTTCGATTTTGTATTTTCGTTTCTTTAAAGAAGAGAGCAAATAAATAGGCAGTACAAGAAAAAGCTAATAAATGGGATTGTATTAAGATACATTTCATTAATATATATTTTTCCATTTCATGGAGACTTTAACTGAACTTCCTGCATACTGTAAGCTGCAGTTCCATTTTAAGAGTTCAGTTTAGGTTTATTTCACATTTAGCCGCTCATGTGTCGCTGCAGATAGCGCAGTAATTAAGTCAGGGAGTCACAGTGGATCAGTAAACATGCGGCGGATGAGGTGTTGCTGTGCGTTTCCCTGCCAGTGCTACAGGCGTGGCGGTGAAGGAGCAGTGCAGGTGTCAAACCGCTCGTCTTCATTTGGCACACACCCTAATCCCCCCCAACAACAACAACCCCACATCTCTCCACTCCCGACATCATTTACATCAAGGTTGCAGATACATATGAATGGACGTGACCCACCACTCAACACCGAAAGAGATTTATTTGCATGAATGTGTTCATGCAGAGTGACACGCGGTGCCGTCTTTCAGCGGCGGCCCTGTGGGGATTGCTCCGCCACTCGATGAAAGGCTCTTGTTTGCTCTCAGACAACTCATTTTCCTCTCTGGTTTGTGACTCCCTCACATGAGCTGGGGGAGGAAACGCATCAGCACAGATTGATGGGCGATTGTCAGGCTGATTGCGATCAGAATTACAGGTGTGCTGCGAGGCAATGAAGGTTGGTGGCTAATAATACGGTGGCGATGTCCTGATAAGAAACCTCATTTAAACCAGAGACAAGACGCTCAGTCAGGTCGGCTTACGGAGAGCCGTAACACACACCGATGCTCTGGATGCAACGCTATTTGTATTACTCATGAACGTCTGACACGAGGATTTTAAATCTGCTATTAAGGTATTATAAAGGTGGGAGAAAAAGTACTCAAAGGTTTAGTGTCTTACATTCTTACATTCCAAATTAGCCTTGAAGGGGAACTTCACTGCTCTGCTGTGGCCCTGAAGGGAGATATATTCAGAAATTACAGTAAACCCTGATGATGTCATCTGGGTTATCTGTGTTTGGAGGCAACACAATGTATAACTAAATGTCAGAACTAAGTGTGATACCCGACAAATGATGCACACTTTGTGTGACCCATTGCTGGCAGTGGCATGACCCTCAGATGTTGGAATGACGGCAGAAAAATACATCCATGCATTTGCATTTACATGCAGAGAAGGTCAAGAGGAAAAGACACTATACAGTTGCACTGTAAGAAGTGTAGGGAGCAGCATCTCAGCCCGGTCTCACTCCGACGGCGTCAGCCGGGGGGTCTATGGTCTAAAAACTGTATAAATGTAATCTTCATTTACTTATAACCAGTAACACACAGACTGATATTTACACATCTTAACAAGATCTCACATTATACTCTTTTATTATAACACCAAAAGTATTCAAATAGCCCTAGTGGTTGCAGAGATACACCTTTTTTTGTTTGGGTATGACATTTTCGAGAAAAAAGGTTGGTTTTTAAGTTAAGTTTAGGCCTACTTTTAGGCTTTTAACCGCCACCTATTTAGTCCCCAATATTGATGCACTCTCATAATCCGCAAGACAACTAATTACTCAAACCATCAGGTAATCTAATTGAGTGAAAGGAGCTCGAGGGAAATACTCAAGTACTCGTTATCAGTCAATGATTCTCGAAGCAAATGAAACAATAAAAGGGACGTCTGTAGACGGTTTAGTTCTTTGCTCTGGAGCTCCATTTCTTATACTTCCAGCTTGTCCATACCAGACATCAGCATTTAATTATGTGTGTAAGGTGAATATGCTTCGATAAGTTTAAAAAAGGACACTTTTAATTGCTGCCCTGCTTTGTAATTGAGGCTTATGAAATCAAGTTATCTTTACCGGAGAAGACGGTTATGAGGGTCAGTAAACAATAAGCAGGAGATGGAGCTCATACATGTGTTAAGTGAGTTCATGCAGACTGAACTGTGTCGACAGCAGCCGCACTCTCACATCGACGAGGCGATCCAGTTCTAACTTTTCAAAGCCAGCACACACTCTTTCACACACCTTCTATTCTTAATCAAATCAAATAAATAAATAGATAAATGAATAAGCGTGGAAGGCAGGACTTTGGAATTGGTTTGCGTCGTATGCATAACCAGTGACCCGTGTGGATTCACTGATGTATTTAAACCAACACTGTTTGATCACTAAGCTGCTAATGTGACCTTCATGGGAAACATCATTAGATTGAGGGGAAAAAAGGAAGATATTTGGCATTTCTCATGTGTTTCTGTGGATGACGGATGCTCCGCGTTTCAGAAATTGTTATTTTTGGAGCACACGGTTACATTTAATTGTCGTAAATGCATTCCCGGTGTAAGGTGTGTGGTCATGTAGTGAGAATAACATACTCATGCTCTCAGTTTACCCTTTTTTTTAAAAATACAAATGAAATCCCGGACTTCTTCTCCCAGGTCTCCCCCTCCCCCTTCAAGACATTTTAGCCTTTCGACGAGGCTAATCTTCCCCCGGCATCTCCTCACCACCCAGTTCACATGTGGTCCACCATTAAGGGCCTACAGTGACAGGTTACAGCACTGTACTGTATTCGCTGCTGCTGGAGCCTGTGGGACTCAGAGAGGTTGGAGAAGCAAGATTGTTACTGACTGATTCAGGTTCCCAGGTGGATAATGAGTTCCCAGCAGTATATTAGTGGTGCTGTGGCTTTACTGGTTCACTCCCAGTGCATCAGAAAGTCACAGAATGATGAACGATGGTGAGGTCTTGGATTTGATGTGACATCATTCTATGCATTTCAAAATGTCAAAGCGAGTTAAACAAAACGTGTTGGTGGTGAACTGCGAGGTTGTTGCTCAGTCTCCGGAAATAAATGCTAAAAATGATTATTAGTCAGCGATGTTTTCCCCGGTAATCAGTGTTTATGGATTTCGGTGTATGTGAATGTCACACTTGAACTTCCCAAAATGTGATAAAGGTCATCTCAGCAGGCAGAAAATGAAGATGGACACAACGTTATAATGGACAAATAAAAACTGTTGGAATAAGGTCACAATATACACAGGCTGCTTCTTTTAAAATTTATTTACAGCAATTATATGTCACAAATAATGATAGGCTAATCTATGTAATTCAGTGTGGCGGTGAAGATATCCATACAGCAGTAGAAATAAATAGATCTTATGTGTGCATAACTAGCAATAGTTTCTGGCGACATCACATTTCCAGTGTTGGTTTGTAGCTCTGAGGTTTTCTGCCCAGTAACATAACTTCGTCTTATTTTCTTTCAGTAGATATTTTGCAATTCGATTTGCAAGGTAACAAAATAAGCTATTGAATAAATGGCACTGCGATAAGAAAAAAAAAAAACTTGAAAAGATGGGTGTGACAATGATATTAATGCTTGTTTGCATAATAAACCAAACTTGCGTATGTCCTAGAACTAGTGGTGCTAGAAGCTTAGTGACGACTTGCATTTCCTTCCTTGGCTACCACTCGTTGTGATTAGTCTAGCTAGCTAGCTAGCTAAAACTATAAAAACCGTAAAACACATTAATTCAAGTCAGCGCAACTGTAGCACCTTTTTCCCCGTCTCACATTTACCGGGCAAACCATGCGGTAAACTCTTCTGTGGAGGCCGTGGGCCGCTACCTGGTGCCACACGACTAATGTCACATGACTACGTTTACAGGGTCATGCTACTATGGCAAAGACATGACCACGCCCCCATCTGCCTATGATTGGCTTGTACCAGCTGCTTTCGTTGGTTGAACTTGTTCGGTTCAAGCCGGAGGGGAGAGATTGGGTCGGGGTAAACATATCAGGCTAAGCCAATCAAAGGCAGAGTATGGAGTATCATAACAATACCATAGTAGGAACAATATCATTTCCCCTTGAAGTTCAGTGTAGTCAATGTCTTTCGCCATCGGTCAGTGGTGAGAATTCATCTTTCAAACATAACGCAAAAGCACAAGGCAAATTAACTTTGTCTACACAAGTGAGTCAACTGATTGCATTGACTCCACTGAAATTAAATGATGTCCTTTAAGATGTGGTCATTAAGAAAGAGAACAGCCAACCACACGGATGTTAGATGGCAAACGTACACACTGACGTGTGCAGGAGTGTGTGTCCGTGTGAGTCTGCGGCCTCAACTGTGTACATACTCTGACCTTTAACAAAATTATATTTACATGTGATTCAATTCACAAGAATGTTGTATTTACAGAGAACAACATCAACAAAACTTTTCCTCCCCCTCCCCCGCCACCAGGCCCTCAGGCCCCGGCCAGCGGCTGAGCCTCCAGGGCTCGGATGTGGACACTGGGCAGAGTGAACCAGGCCAAAGGAAGCTCCCGTCCGGCACTGTCGTCCTGGAACTTGATATTCAGGTAGAAATCTCCGGTGTAGAGGAAGAGCAGGGCACCGACGCAGACGGAGATCTCTTTGGGTTTCACCTGGCGACGGCAAAGACAGCAGAAGGAATCATAAGCAGCCGCCTCTCGGCCGCGCCACACACACACACACACACACACACACACACACACACACACACACACACACACACACACACACACACACACACACACACACACAACCTGGCACGCTGACAGACAGTGAAGCCGGCAGGCGACGGCGGCAACGTTTCCCCATTTTCGTTTGAGAACAATTCCCAAAATGGAGTTGGTTTGCACATTTAGGTATTTCATTTGTGCTTTTATCTGCTTTTTAGGCTGTAAGCTCTTTGGTCATCAGCCAAGAAGCTTTTAATCGTCTCCAGCTTGTTTAACATGCAGGAGTCACAACGTGTTACAGACGAAGGATCCCTTCTCTGATAAGGGCCTTTTTATTTAAAGACTGCAGCCATGACATTAATTAAAGGACCATACCAATGTTTTTGTGGTTTTAGTCTATTTTGCTGTGCACGCTCTAGAGTCACATTTTTACAGTGACTTGAAACATGCTTGAGTTGTGTAATCTCCCAAACTGTACGGTTACTACTACTGTACTGTCTGTGCTATTATCATGTAGACAAGAATAAACTCAGCCATAATTACATGACTGAAGGAAACCATAAACTTAAGCAAGTAAACGAAAGGAAAACAAATTCTGTTGGTGATATGCCTAAATATGCCCGGAGCATTGTCAGTTATATCAAATATTCATGGTTTGTTTTAAATGGGCTGAATTGTGCATGTGCTTTTACTACTGGTGGAAATATTGTTTAGCATCTTCGAGTATTTAAACATTTAATAATATAACATAGTTCTAGTGATTTGACAACACACTAGTAAAAAATACAATATATCTTCAAAGGAGAAGTTATATATTATATTTGACAGTTAAAATGCCGTTATGACGTCTGCTTAGCTCCCACTGACCGTGTCAATGTAGAAGGTGTTGGAGCCGATGAAGGTGACCGCGTCCCCCAAATCGTAGTTCTGCACTCCGTTCTGGTAGTCCTGATATGGCACCACGGTCAGAGCCAGGGGTCCCACTGAGTTCTTGCTCCGATTGGTCAGTTGCACCTCCAGGGTCACAGCGTCACCCGCTTTACAGTCGGCAATGACATCGCAGTCACATGGCTTCCCATTCACCAACACATCTGGAAACAGGCCACAAAAGGAAAGGGGATTAGCAACAAAGAAAACGTGGAGGGGTGAGGAGAGGAGACGGCTCTTTTGTCAAAAATTAAACTCTGAAGAATTTGGCAGGAGCGAGAATGAAGACCTTTCAAACATTTAAATCTCCACCGCCATTCAGTGGACATCCAATCTCCAGCTACGTTATCTTCATCAGAACCCGACCCTTCATTGGTGGCCTATCAAACGCTTTCTGATGGAGGATCAATGGGCTTTGTTTGCGCTAAAATACATGTTATTGACATCAGTGGAGAGCACTGGAAATGTGGGCATGACTAATTTCTGTTGAGAAAGGACGGATGAGATTGTTGGAGCAATCCCAACGTGTCGCTCGCACACACACACACACACACACACACACACACACACACACAGAAGTACATTCCTCTCTCCTGTCACAACCAACCCAGAAACACAGAGTGAGTTCAATCCAATTGTGCTAATGTGTGGCCAGTCACTCCTGATGTGGCCCCTATTTGGTTAAGGTGCAGAGGGAGACGCCATGATTTGTTTTTGAACAACGAGCTCAGTGAACCGAGCGCCCACTCGCTCCTGGAAGGGAGCCGTGGAGAGAGAGGATGCCGACTACAAACATGGATTCAGCGGCGCCCGAAGAGATCATCCCGAGTAATGACTCCCCCGAGGATGAGGGGCGGCCTACGCGTACAAAAGCCGGTTGTCGTACACTTTCTAGTGTCACGCCCGCAGCTGCGATAAACGCTGGGAGTCAAAGCGGGCCGAGCCCGCGTGACAGCCGGATGAAAGAGCCGAGCTTGCGTTTCGGTGCCGCCGGTGTGCCGATGTGTTGCGTGCGGCGAGCGTGAAGATAGACAGACCATCCAGCAGGAGGCCGGGGAGGAGGAGGAGTCACGGTCAGAGAGGGAGCCCCGGGGAGGCTGGCGCTACAGGAGGGTGACATTCAGCTCCACTCTGTATTAAAACCCCACTTCACTCAACAGAGACAACCAGCAGCTCTCTGGAGGGTTTTTATGCCCCTCTAGATTTTGAATGACGTATCAGTTTGCTGACACTGGCCTTTATCGAGAGTTTTCATTTTGTATCATACTACTTTTAGACTATGGACTGACATGTGTCCATAGCATTGAATATGAAAGACTCTCAGCTCTCACACTAATTCAAACCATGAATTTGCACAAATAAAAAAAAAAAGGTGTAAAATCTGCATGTTGCTCTTATATGGTCGCTCGTGGTAAGCCGACATTAAACCCCCGCTATGATGCGAGACGTTTGAGTTCTTTGATTTCGTGTTCATAATCCTCAAAGTAAATTATAGCAATTTGGTTGGTACCAAAACTTATAATTTTTATTTTTTTCCATTAAACCAAGTCGTATACACGAGCCACAGCATCCACATAGTTAATACACGCTCGTATATACTGCAATGATAACAGTAGTCGTTCATTTTCACTTCATTAAAAACCCTGGAAAGTGAATTAAATGACACATTTACTATATATAATTGCGGAGAGTTGTGCATCTACGTTTAGTTTAGTTTAGTTTATTTACTGGATCCCATTAGCTGACGCCTTAGCGGCCGCTAATCTTTCTGGGGTCCACAGAAAGGACAAAATACATACAAAAACGTGCAAAACATAATGTGAAACAAACAGTTAAAAATAACACAAACAGAATAAAAACACAAATAAAAATAGTACAGTCAGATACCTAGTGCAATTCAACCATAACTTATACAAGAAAATCAGATGACCAAAAAGCAAAGGAAAACGTTAAGTGATTGATGTCCTGAGGTGCGCCTTTAATTGTTTTTTGAATGACAGATTATTGTGTGTGAGTTATATGAGGAGGTAGCGAATTCCAAGCAGTAATTGCACGAAAAATAACTGTTTGTTTGAGGAGGTTTGTTCTTGGGGTTGGAGGTATTAAGTCCATTCAAAGTTGAGAATATATTTTATGTTTCAATTCTAACTGGTTAAGATGTACTGTTGGCTTTGACACAATCCAAATGTAAAAAAAGAGAGACCCAATTGCTCAAAGACGATAGTAAATATGAGGGTCTTTATAATATTCAGCTTCTTTTGCACAGGTGAACAACAAGCCAACAGAACATGCTGATTGTTAACATTGTTGCCGTTTGGGCTCCAATTAATTTTCCTTTGCCCGTTTTTCTTGTTGCTTCTTTTGCCGAGCCGACAGCAGGAACTTGTTGGGCCAAACTGATTGTGTTAACACCCGGCTGAGATCCAATCACGATGCAGGCCAGGATCCAATCCAGACACGGTTGCATTCCTATAGCATTCAATGAAATGATGTGGATAAGATTGGCACTAAGACTCATAATGTCAGGCCTTTTAACTACTGTTTTTCACATTGTATGGCAGGGTAAAGTACATTGCGTTCACCTTGAGGCTACATAAATAACTCGAGATGAGCAAATGTAGTTGCTTTACCTCTTTTTCCAAGGTGTTTTGCATATGGAGACATGCATTTATCTTTTATTGGAAGCCCTCGAATGCATAGAGACACCATGCACATACATACATACATACAACACAATCCATTCTTAGCCGCCGGCACTGAGCCTAATAGTGACACCTCAGCAAGTAGTTATATTTAGTTTGTTCAAAGTCTTGTTGCTAGGAGATGTGCAAATTATAGGTAGCCTACATTGGCTCGAAAACTGGAAATAAATTCTTTCACATTAAAGCGAACAAAAGAGAATGGTTAGTCTGTAATGAGCTGATGAACTCCCACACACACGAGCCTCAGCCACACACACCCACTGCCTGAACGTTCGCTCCAGAGTTTCTCTACTCCGCTTTCCCAGATTGTGTATCAGCAGCGAGGCAATCAGCTGATTGAGATAACAAAACGTACGCAGAGAAACGAGCCGTGGGAAGAAACGGTGGCCCACGCTAATGAGGAAGACTGCAAATGTGCTAGAAAAAAAACAAACGTGTAATTTTGTTTAAGAATTCTTATTATGGAGAAAAAAAAGAAGCAAGAATTGCACTGATAAATAAGCTATAAATGGAAACGTCAAGGTTTCTGATTGGCTGCCGTTCTCTCGGGGGACTCGGCAAAACAAATCTTTGCATCCCTCAAGAGAGAAAGCTAAAGGTTATTACAAAACGCTGCTTTTTAAAAGCATCGAGTGTCTGTTTGTGGTTGTGCAGAGCCGAGCGCTGTACCTCTGCTGCTCTCTTACCTCAACAGTGCCTCTGGTGAGTGGCTATGTACAGGAATGTGGCGTCCCCAGAGGATACATGACATCCCTCAGGAATGTGGAGGGAAATAGTAAGTGCTGAATAATGTATTATTTAATTTGAACTACAAGGCCTGTGTTTCTGGTTCACAAAGAATCAAACATACATCACAACCTTGTTTTGCTTCGATAAGAATAACATATTCCTGAGGGTTTTTTTGTATTAAAAACTAGACGGTTGGAGAAAAGTCAACGTGGCTAGTTTTCTATTTTTAAAAAGACCAGTTTATCTCACATTTTTTCAAATATTATAATAGTGCTATGCTTGAAATAACTTAAAGATCCCCTTCATATGGAATTCAGCACAAATGTATGATTGAGGGATTTCCTCCACGCGGCCTAAGGCTAGAAGCTAATGGTGCTAACAGCGTGCTAACAGTGCTGACGGAGCTAACAGAGCTAACAGTGTACACGCCTTGTGCAGAGTGACGACCATCGGCTAGCCAGCTGTCAGACATGGACTCAGATGCACTAATAAACTCCCTCTGAGTGTTTTTAGTACATGACAGCGTATCCGGCTAGCTACGCGGCTGAATGCCCGCCCTCAGGTAAACACCGTGAGCTCCGTCTGCCGTTGTTTCCCTTTTAGCATCGTTCGCTGCGAGCCGCCATGTTGAGAGCCGCGTAGAGGCACTTGAGATGCTTTGAATTTCAAGAACCTTTAATGTCGTGAATGTCGTATAGGGAGAACATTTAAAACGACAATCATCAAGTCTGACATTCAAAAGTGGCATTTTATTTCTTTAACAGCCAGCTATTCAAACGACGAACCGCTGGAAAGTCTTGTCTGATGATGTTTTGACAATCTGACAACCTCTTATGGTTCAGTTAAAAGACCTATTAAGCTAACTCCATGCTATAAATCCTGGAGGTCTTGAAGTGAATATCAAACAATGACGCAGTCTGAAGTGCTTAAAAGTTTAATTGAGCGTTTTCTGCCCACCAGCTGTCCAACAACAGCCTTGCTGCCCGTTAGCTCCCTGCTAGCTATCTGACGTGAGGTGGTCGTACGTAGTGAGAGACTCACCCCTCTGTTCGTCTTCTATGAACATCAGAAAAGATGGAGCCCAAACATCAAAGACGATACAGAATGCCTCTTCAGACACAAAACACTAATTAATTGAAGACAGCAGAGTTACTTTGCTGCTGTTGGTTGTCGTTACGCCATGGTGAATAAAAGGCTGCCCCTCCTAGCTGCTTCATTTAAAGGAACACCGTCTACAACCGCAAAGAGGGTGTACCATCGAAAAGAAGAGAGATGGAGGAGGAAAAGGAGGGGAAAGCTGGAGAGGAGGACAGTAAAGACGGTACGTGAGCTGGAGAGGAGCAGTTTGGTACGTGAGCAGAATTGTGGATAAAACAGGCCACAAAATACAGAATAGTTAAAAGGTCAGGATGTTTTTTTTAGGGAGAAATATCATTGCGACAAAATGCTGCTCCAACAAGTCCTGAACGAGCAACAGGTCCATCACAAGCGTGAGAGTGAAATCTGACTTGGGACTCCAGTCTGCTCATTTTAAATGTTCTTGATTTGCTGCGTTGTGACGGGTTCATTAACCCTCTGAGGTCATTTTCTCGATTTTACATAATTTCCTAAATTCACCTTTTTTAAAGGCACTTGCATATGATACATACTCATGTGTTGTATATCAGAATTTGCAGAACAATCTCAGCTCTCTATATAATGAGGCACCATTGTCCTAAGGCACAAGTGTAAAGAGACAATATGGCCCTAAAGCTGAAACACTCTTTTGAAAACATACCTTTTCTCATGTGGACGAACTGTTTTGGTGCTTGAAATTGTTTTAGGTTCACAAAAGCAGTGAAATATATGAATACAATGGTAGTTTAATGTAAATAAATGTCTAATACCATATTTTGTATCATCATTTTTTGAGTAGAAGTGTTGTCTGTCACTACTTTCACCAAAATGTGAGAGGGACTGAGATGAAATGACTTCATGGGGTGTGTGCAAATGGAAGTGGAGAGTCTGGAGCGTCCGGTAACATCTGAACCAAATTTCTGTGCCGTTTTTTCGCAGAGCTATTAATAGAAACATCGGGTAAACATAGGACCACGCTGTGAAGCGCTCGCAGACCCTGAAGAGTTAATAAAGTGTGAGGGAATGAGAGGAACTGATCTGAGCAGTAATGTCCTGCCCGAGCTAATGTGCAGGTACAGCGCTTACAGCCTGTTACATAACACGTGTAGCCGGGTTTGGCTTCCACTACGAGATCTGCCCAGATGATGCTGCTGGAGTCTGCAGAGGCAAAGCGCTGCGGCAGGCGTCGCCACAGCAACCAGGAGAGAAACAGAGCGAGAAAGAAGAGACAAACACCTCCCGCCCGCACGAGTACGAAAGCCACAGATCACTCCACGGCTCGGAGATTAAACAAGCCTCTCCGCCCGCCCCTCTCCGTGCCGCTGTCACCCACGAAGATGAAGATGACGACCGTCACTCGGAGATTTGTCAGCGTTTACAAGATTAGGCTCCGCTTCGCACCGAGCGTCGATTCCGCTCGTTAGGATTCACTCCTGAACGCCGTGCAGAACGAGGGAGAAATCAGACAAATGACACACAAACAAATAAATAAATAAATATAGACGTCACGTTCGTCGCACCTCGTGGGGAACGGCATTTCTGAAATGCGTGACGGAAATGTTCAGGAAGCAAAAGGCGGTGTTGCTCTGTTGCTGCAGAACAGATTACATCACCAATATGATGTTATTTAATGCAGTCCTCAAAGTGTGTGTGTGTGTGTGTGTGTATAGAGTTCTTGAAAAGGCATGTTGTTTTTGTGCAAATGGAAGTGTGCCACAAAATGCAGTTGCATAATTTACTCCAGCACATTAGAAAGTGAATGAAATAACTACATATTTCATTGGCCGCATTTTATTGTGGTTAATATTTACAAATATATATAAGCACATAGAAACATTAAGAAATGACACCAACAGATACACAATTATTCTCTAAAAATCTAAATGGTGAGTAAATCATATAATAAACTATTGAATCAGAACAATTTCTCCAAGTGAAAAAATATAAGGATAATGCCTTTGAGGATAAAAAAAAAGAGCTAAAACAAGAGCTGACAAAGACAGCAGCGTTAAAAGTTGTGGACACAACTATATATATATATATATATATATATATATATATATATATATATATATATATTGATGAACCTTTTTTACATTCTCTAATATAAACTCAAGTAGCTGGAGCAGAAAACCTTGAGACCTTCTTCCCCATCTGTGTCTGTACATTATGGACAAATAACAGGTTTATGTCATGTGAGCTGAGATAATATTTACATGACTAGTTTGCCCAATATGGCAAATCTAAATGTGCTGATGAATATATCCAACATGTGGAGACAGTGAGATGATGAATCTATATACACACAACAACTGGTTAAAAAAAATAGCTTCTCTTTGCATATAAAAAATGTACAGAACTTGTCTCCAAGCGTCTCCATTGCCAGAATAAAACCACCGTTAAAGCAGAACTCCAGGTTAACCGTCCTCCAGTGACAGCGTCTTGTCCTTCAGGAGGAACATTAACAAAGAGTTGTGCTCCGGGTCATCGGGGTTTAACAGCTCATCGCGACCAGCGGCCGCTATCACGGCAGGGTCATTGATGAATGCTCCGATGGAGCCCGGGGGATGTGCTTTAAAAGGTTGAGGTGTGCTGCAGTAAGTCTAAAAATAACCTGCCGGACTCCGATATGCCTCCAATCCAACTTCCTCTTTTAGAATGATCACCCATAACAAGCACTCACTTGAAACATTTACATATGCCATCTGCTTGGACAGAAAGAAGCCAGGGACATGTTTGGATACCCTCCCTCTTACTTGAGGCAACATTTCCACATTTATCAGTTTGGACCAGGAGCCAAGTGCATCTTTAACTGTAGAGTTGTGTTAATATTGGACTGCTCTGTGGCGACATATGCAGTGTAATAGATAGTAAATTGTTGGAGGCAATATACAAAATTTGCAAACGAAACTTCTGCCACTGCGGCTTCTTTCGCTGCCCATCTGTGCCTCTCGTTGAAATCCAACACTGACGGCGTTTAATTATTTATCTGTTAGCAGGACATATTTAAGAAGCTTCACCCCCCCCCACCCCCAAACAAGCAGATCTGCTCGGGTGCTATAATTTCAATCAGCAGTGAGCGGCAGCCTGTGGCAGAAAGATTGGGAGTTATGTCGCAGCAACAGTTTATAAGCTCGGTAGACTAATATTGGCTCGTCTCCACACAGGACACCTAACTGAGCATCGCTGCTTCCAGCCCCAGTGTACACACTCACCGCTGCTCTGTGAGCATCATGACCACGGGAGCAGCAGCATTACTCATCCAAACATTCAACACTGCTTTCATTCCCCACTGTTGGCTCCGTGCCTTCTGTTTACTCAAATAACACTTTTCTCTCTCACCTTTATTTCTACCTCTCTTCAAGAACAGGAGTGCGCTCCGCCGCTGGCTCACCGGCTGAATGGCGGTGCCCAAGGTTATCGTTGTTTAGCATCGTTATCCTTCTCCCCCAGCTGCACTCAACCGGGCTTTTTAAAAGCAGGCATAATACTGGGAGAATGCAGGGATTAAAGATGCTTACACACACTCATTGAGGCGGATAACAATTCCATTTATTGTGGGAATAAGAGCTGTGTGGTGCTCTAAAATAGATCTGTAGAGACTCTTCTACAAGTGACAATAGGAATATAATGAATGAATATAAATAGAGGCTAACACAATGACTAAATCTCTTTATTTTGAATCTATAAAGGAGGTGTCTAGGAAATGTGTTGCAAGAGTCCAAGTGCAACAGGTCTCTATGTTCGCACTAATACAGTAAAATAAGTATTGACCGCATCACCATTCTTCTCAGTAAATATATTTCTAAAAGGTACTACTGACAATACATTTACACCAGACGACCCAAGTAATACACACATACAAAGAAAACCAAACAAATAAGTCCAGAATTTAAGTTATGTGTAATAAAATGGAAGGACACGGAAAAAGTATTGAACGCTCTGACTGAAATGTATTTAATGCAAAAGCCTTTGTTGGTTCAAGACGTCTCCTGTATGAGAAACTAGCCTCTTGCATTGCTCAGGTGGGATTTTGGCTCAATCTTCCACACAAATATTCTTTAAATCTTTAAAGCTTGATGCTTAGTTTGCTTTATGTAACGTTTTAAGGGTCAATCTAACCTCATGTTAGATACAGGTGGTCATCAAACGGGGTCTGAAACTCACCCTCCACAATTCTGACGTCTTAATTGCATCTGGCAATTTTTATGGATTTCTCTATACAACAGTCCGACAAACACACAGGTGTGTGAAGATTAAAAGGCAGCATGTTTAAACTTCTTTATGCTGTTATTGACTGACTGGAGGTGCATCGTTATGCAGACGACACGATGACTTGTGTATCAGACCAACTACGGCTTATGAACTTCATCACAAGGCTACAACACACATGTATATGCTTTATACATGCTACATAACTCAGTGTATCACTCTGTTTAACGAGCCACTGTGTGCAAAAAAAAAAATAAAAAATGGCAGATGAGTCTATATTTACTTTTTGCCTGTAAATGTCTTCAGGAGATTTCATCTGCCATGTTTCTCTATTTTTATTCTCCAGTGAAGAAAGACTGGAGGAGTGCGGCGGGAAGAAGAGGGTGACATAATGCAGTATTATGCAGGAACAGAGATCACATAGCGACCTGGACATCACCTCAAGCATTAAGTTTGCACTGAACTGTGAGTGTGGCTGATCAGGAAAACAATAACACCGCACGCCTCTTTTGCTATAAAGCAACTTCCCAAAATAGAACAAATCAATAGTCTGAGGGAGCACAAGTGTGGTGGCTGGATGCCATTACGCTTTAATGGCCCCATACCGTGATGCCAGTCTTGGCTTGGGGCTTCCCACCGTGCAGTCATATAATTCTTCAATCTGACTCTTTTTCTAAACCATACCTACATTTCAATATTCTTTTCAGAGCTGAGACATGCCTATTATATCTGAGTCTGAAAATCAATCTGTGGATGGGGTTGTTTCTTTCATTCCCAGACTCAAACTCAGATCTTCACTTGCACATAATTTGCATGAGCTGATTAAATGGACCTGGGCTCAGTAGTAGCTACAGAGGATGAGAAGACAGATTTGAGCTAGAATGCTGATAATTCTGTACTGCACTTGAGGTCTGACTTTTCTCGTATTTCTCGTCCTCATCCCATTTCTTGGAAGGAAAAAATAAGCTCTTGTGTTTTGACTGCTAGTCGCCTCTCACTTTTTGTAAAACTCTCACAAAGTTCTTGACCTGCTGCCAGATCTCGCTGTGGCTAAAGCAGAACGTAGAGACAACCCACAACTCTGTTGTGTGGCTTTCCACAACACATCCACACACAAAGCAACAACAGAAATGAGACATGACCTCTTGGAATCGTCTCAGAGGACTCCACAGCCGCCATACAGTCAATGCAGAGAGATGGTGACACTATAAGAGTAATGGTAGCAGGTAAAGAAAATCGCAGTCCTTTAATTAATACGCTGCTGCGTTCCTGCAAGATAACAGCAATGTCTATTCTATTAAAAAAAGACATAGATTAGATTTAAAAGACAATACTTCTTATTTAAATAACATCCCGAAGATTGTCAGTGTTTACTTACAAACACTGCTTTCAACTGCATTCCAGATTATATCCCATCGATTTATGTGTGAAAATGGACAACTTCAGGGCCTTTTGAGTACTTGAAATACATGTAGCCTACTATCAGTACAAGAGTATTATGTCATGGACTAAAAACAGCCGTTTGATCTAAAAAAAAAAAGAAGAAAAAAAAAATGGAAGGATATATACAGGACAAAAAAATGGATTCTGAAATCCCACTACATCTATCTACATATACTTAAGCACTAGGACATAACTCATATGTTAGCAGGTGATACATACACTTGTTTTAACAGTAGGTTTAGTTATAAGTGTGTTGTGCTTTTCTGGATGTTTTTTCCTCACTCTTTAGCATGCATCACTCCTTGTGAAAGTGACAGTATCTAACACCGCATACTAATGCTAATCTAGCATGTCTATAGCCATGCTAGCAGCCCTTTGAGGTTGTACCACAATGCTAACGTCAGCATGCTAACATGACACAATGACAATGTTAGTGTTAACCATCTTCTTCGTCTTAGTTTCTTGTGTTATCATGTAAAAAAATGCTAATTAGCAGTAGACACTAAGTAAAGATGTGAATACCGTTAGTTTGAAGTCAATGTCAAAATGATTCATCCTCTGGGGACCATGAATATACAGAAATGTCATGGCATTATTTAATCAAATTTAATCAAATGTACTTAAATTTAATGTATTATCTGTTGTGATATTTCAGTCTGGAACGGCCACGCGACTGGCCGTCCGATGTTGTTGTCCCCGGAGCGCTGCTGCTAGTTTGGCTAAAACAATGAATCACGGCATCATATCTTAGTAGGAAGAGAAGGTATTCCTTCATGCAGCCACACCTGAATCCAAACTAAATCCAGCAGTCAGTGCATGTTTTTACATTAACATTTTGTGAATGTTCCAGGTGTGCTATTCCTTTTTGAACTCTTATTCCTTGTTGTCAGCGGTAAGCATGCTAACTAACACATGAAGCAAATGTGAGCTACAGCCTTTGCCAATCCTTCTGATGTGCTTTCCATTCATCTGTAACCAAACACCATTAAACTGTAGTGGTCTAATTGTTCTATTTCCCAAGAGTAATTAACACACTCTTGATTGCTGCCTTCAGTTTGGGATTAATAACAGAAAAATCTGCATTACTTATGTTTAATCAGGAACACAGCACATACAGACGTGCTCGCTTGAGGTACAACAATGAAATAATAACTGCACTATACAAGAGAAGATATATGCTCTCCTTACAACAGAGTTGCATATCATGCAACAACAGTGCATGATGAATAGTACAATAGTGACTAGTGGCTTCTTTGACCTTCCAAACAATACATTCTCGATTTCTGCTGAATTGGAAAAAAGGAGAGAGGAACAAAGGCAAAACAAGTTTAAACTAAAACACTGTAAGTAAGGGACTTTACGTAAGTTCATACTCCTTTACTCCCATGGAGGCTTGGAGCACAGTCAGCCACGAGCGCATGGATTCTGGAGCTACTGGTCCGTGTCTGAGGCCGAGCCGGGCGGGAGATGAGTGTTTAGTAGGGCTGAGCGTTTAAAAAGGCAAATCTCTGTTAATCGCATATGGATGGAAAATAATTAAAGGCTATCTTCCCCCGGCAGACATCGATAGCCTGGGTGTTGAAGCAGGAAAAAACAGCTGCTGCAATAAATCTGGTCTGATAATCCTGTATCCTGATCTGAACACAACCAGAAAAGCTTCAGACGCTTATCATTTTATTTATATAGATATATATTCTGACTGCAATGGGGACTGGGAGAAGGGCCACAAACTAAAATGTAATTACAAAATTGTGCTGTTATTGACTGTCACAGGACATAAAGCCACTCATCTGTGGATTGTCATTACAGCTACTCGGAGATGTCTGCTGTTAAAGCAATGACCTAATTGATTTGTTGGTTTGGAGAGATAGTCATTCATATAAAATGAGTCATGAGTGGTAGATAAGACGATACAATTCTCATATATTTTCATAGATATAATGCTAAAATATGAGACGTGGTATCAAGCTTCTCATCTTGATCTATGCAAGAGAGCAAATGAGCAAATTTCATAAAAAACGGTGCATTTTTTCTTGAACATATACCCAGTTTGTGAGTACGTATTCATCTCAGTCATGCGAGGCTAATGACGACCAGGTCTGGGTTAATTTACGCTTCATTATGTTAATCTGGTATCTTCTCCAACTCCACTGGGAGAAACATATTTTTCCGCCGAGGCCTTCAAGCACTTCTTTCGTTTCCTCTCATTTTGTAAAACACTTTTGAACATCACCCTCTTTGACATACAGTAATGTGGTTCCCAGTGAAATCTGGGATTACAGCTTTGTGCACGTCCCATCTGATTAAAGTTGTATTACTTTTTTCTTCTTCTTGAACCGCAATTTTTTTTGATCATTATAATTAATTGGGTGGTATCTTGCTCACCGGTGTAGGGGGAGACTACAGATACGCCTGGGAAATATGGAGGCTCATTTCGTTTAATAAATATTACAACTGGCCTGACAAGCCGCCCCCCCAGGGGAAACTACAACACATAATTGTCTTAATCAAATAACATTAACAGTTTACAGTACATACCTATCTCAAAATTGATTGTTTCTGTTAATGTGTAAAATAATTGGATAAACTGGGCTCAGACTAAACAAACAATATACAGTCAGGTCCATAAATATTTGGACATTGACACATTTTTAATTATTTTGGCTCTGTACGCAACAACAATGGAGTTGAAATAAAAAAATGGGGGTATTTACATCCAAATCAGGTGACCACTTATACATTTGTTGTAGTTCCTACACCGTTCACCTGAATTGGATGTAAATACCCTCAAATTAAAGCTGAAAGTCTGCACTTAAAGAACATCTTTTTCATTTCAACTCCATTGTTGTGGTGTACAGAGCCAAAATAATGAAAAACGTGTCAATGTCCAAATATTTAGGGACCTGACTGTATATCGTATTGGACAGTAATGGGAGGAGTGCATTGTTAATGGAAGCGCAATGGGCTTCATTCAACATCTTCATAAATATATTCTTCATTTTGTTCTTGAGAAAAGTCAGAGGAAGAGTCTACATCAAATTTAAATGAGCGGTCATATTTAGTCGCATTAGTAGTGGATATTAAAATAACACACACACACACGCACACACACACACACACACACAGGATGTAGAGTTTGCCGGATTAATTTCAGAAGGGGGCGGCAAAAAGTGTGACACATTAAATAACGATGCTTTTTAAAATAGAGAAAACATAACAACACAAATAAAAGAAACAAATATAAATGTAATTGACATCATATATTATACAACTGTAGAATTGGAAATAACCCAATAACCAAATGTGCTCTTAAGTGCGTGAGAACAAACCCCAAAGGAAACATTGGCGAGAGTGAAAATGGGCTAAGTGGGTTTTTAGAAGACATTTCTTTCAGTTGGCGAATTAATGTGGCGCTCTGGAAACAAACAAAGAGCACAACAACAAATGGTTGTAAAAAGGCCGCACGTGAGCAGTGCGTTGCCTGAGGAATGGTTTCAATGGAGAACAAAGTCTGTGTCACCGTCAAATATTTGCTCAGTGGGATGGTTTGGCCCTCGCTGTCCTGTGAAGGATCCACCGCCGACATAATGCCCGAGAATGGAAAACCAAACAAGGCCGCCGTACAATAGCCTGCCGTGCCGCTTCCACACGTGCTGCGCTGGAACAACGACGCCAACAGATGGTGGAGGTGCTTGTTTGAGGAGGACAGATTCGGAGTGGGAGGAGGCGGGTGCCACTGTTTTTGACTCATCTCCAGAAAAATCATTAGTCACAAGTCATTGGCAAGCCTCTCCTGAGAGATTTACTGTAGTGTGGTCTAAACATGGCTGCTGTCATATGCCGCGCTGCACACGCACTCCCATTTCCCTGCCTCATTACTCTTGCTCTGCCTCTTTTCTTAATATGTTCCAACCCTAATTATGCAAATAAATCCACTTTACCTTCCACATTAAAACTCTCTAATACGTGTAGATACCTTCAGGCAGGTGGGATTCCTGTCCGAGGCCCGACTGAAGAGGAGCGAGGAAGGATACGTGCTGCTGTTGTTTCGCTCCATTGACTGAGATTAATCTTCAAAAAGAGACCTTCCTTGTCTATGTAAGATTCTCACACTGACGGGGTAAGATATGAGCAATGAGAGAGGATGAAACAAGCAAGAAACAAGACTAGGTAGCTAAAGATCAACGTTTTTCACAATTTAAAATGGTTGTTAGAACTAGGATTTGTCTGACAATAAGCTCCCTCAACAAATAGGCAGAGGAAGCAATTTCCCTTTCCACCTTGTCTTTGTATTTCAGGCTTGCGATGATGTGGGAGGTTGAAAGATGTACAAAAAAAGGAAACAAAAAATGCTCCCGATGACACACATGCAGCAGTGAGTAGAAGAGGATTTCCCAGGCAGGAACCAAAGGGGTGCAGCGGAAGGGAACGTCATTTTCTTATGTAAAAAAAAAAAAAACAGAAAAAAGAAAAGAGGAGCACAACAAAGCCCTGCCTCCACACCCACACACAATCTGCTGCTGCACGGCGTTCCTGTCGCTGTTTTTGTTGTGTGTCTTGAGGAGATAATACGACACACAGACACACCGTGGGGTGTACAGTACTTTTATGTGGCAATTATGGCCGAGATAAATAAACCCTCGGGCACTTATGGCGTCGACAACCGTCTACTTACACTGCAAAGAAAAAGTACAGGAGGAAGTTCATGTAACGCACTAATTGTTGTATTTTAAGTGTGAAAGAGAGGAGATGGAGAGAGATAGCAAGGAATGCTGGGTTAAATGATCATGTTCAGAATTAAATTATTGAAGAAGAAAACGGAATCATTCATTTTCATTATGTGGCAAAGGAAAATACTAATTTCAGGGAAAACTCCGTGCACAGATACTGGATTTCTGAGCGTAAATTCTATAAAAAAAATAAACACATCAATGCTCTCTGGTAAACCAACAATGTTTATATATCTGCACATATCTGGAACAAGGTCCCTGAAAGCTGCAGGTCTGCTGAGAACCTCCGCTCCTTTACATCCAGATTGAAGACTTTTCTGTTTGCTGCTTCCTTTAATTGCACCAGATTCAAGGATATTAATCAATGTATGCATCTCACTACTCTGCACTGGAACTTTTATTCTATTTTTTGCTTTTTAAATGTGTTTTAATGCTTTAAAATGAATGTTCTTACTTGTTTTTAAATCTCGTTTTCTTCTGCTTTATGTTTTGATGCTTTTAATGGTTTCATGTGAAGCACTTTGAATCGCCTCGCTGTTAAAATGTGCTCTACGAATACACTTGCCTTGCCTAATGGCAACACTGTTCTTCAATGATCTCAAACAGATCTTTCTGTGCAGAAGTTTCTTTTTTACTTATCGTTATATAACGTATTTGCAATTCCAAAATATCTTCAGTAAATTAGAATACACACCTCGTCTCACACACACACGGCAAGGTAAACAGGTGTTATCATTGGCACCATTTAATGCTGAAGTTAAACAGTCCAGCGAGGTCTTTGACTGAAAGTAAACAGGAGGATAAATGCACCCGGCTGTTGCCTCGACGAGTCCGTTATTGATACTTGTTAGCCAGCTTTTAAGCATCACACTCAACCACATAGATAAAGCACACATTTTCAAGAAGAAAAAAAGTATTATATGCACCACTTTGTGGGTGAATTATCAGTGTGGAGCAGGAGCACTAAGGTAATGAGCTGTCAGTGCTGCACTGGGGGGAACAGGGTTATTATTTCCTCCATTGAACGAATGGGAATCGATGCCTTTCGAAAAAGTCACTTCAGTCACCTGGAGGTGCATCAAGGCTTCAACGAGGATTGATGCGGTGAAAACCAAGGCACGTCGTTAAAGAAAGTGCTCTACCAGCCTTAATCACAGATACACTGAGATTCTCCGTCTATTTTTGTAAACAAAACACTCATTGCCAGGGGAAAAAGATGCGACTTAAAGGAGTTTAGGGGCTGTTACTGTGAGCAGGTTTGATAAGGTTGGACGCCCAAGGTTTTTAATAAGGTGATGGATATGTGCGCTCGTGTCTCTCTCTGTGAACCCAAAAGGGAAATCAGACCGCAAGGTTCAGCTCTTGTCTCTGTTGTGATCTTTTTCTTTATTTTAATACATTTTAATTAGCAACCCTTCTCACAATACAGGAGAAGAATGTACTTCAGTTGCAGATGTGAGCCGGCATACAAACAATGCTGATCGGCATCATGTGTGAATAAAGCTGAAGAGAATGTAAATCTTGCAGAAACAAAAAAAAAAAACGTATGAAAAAGAAACTGTATGTTTCATGTGTGCAGCGTATAATGAAGAACTGTGTGGGAAAGGGTCCAATGGGCCCATTAGTACTTTTTACTCCAAACAATACAAAAAACAATAGAAAAAAACTAACTTTACAGTGTAAAGTATATAAATATTAAAATCCAACCTTTTATAATAGACTAATTTAATAAAATTGAGTCATTTATTATAAATTGCACTACAAAAATTAATTACTGGAACCCACATTTTTTTACAAAATCAGATAATAATATGGTGGAAAATGTGAAAATAAGTTTCAGTTTTTTAAATGAGTTAAAAACAAAACAGGTACATGAATTGCAGCTTCCATGCAGTGATAATAAATACTTGGGCACCTACAATTACTTTTTTCTTATAATTAAATTCCAAAGTGGCATTACATTTACCAATGACTGCTGTGTAGTGTTGCACTGAATGAAGGGTTTTATTGTTTCTACTGGTTGCATTAGTTGCCAGTCATGAGTCATTGACCGCTATCTAGCTAAATGTACAGAGCTGCCCTTTATTTTATACGGCAAAGTGGGAAGCAGCAACCTCCTTTTCTGAAAAGGTGAAGCCACTGCGGAAGAGCCTTCAACTTGCATTCTTTCTAATGGCCATCAGGGGGCGACTCCTTTGGAAAAGATAAGTCATATTGTAAAGTTGTATTGTATAAGGAAATTATGAGGAAATTATCATACTTTTCACTTGATTTATTACCTCAGTAAACATCCTTCTAAACATCACCTTTATCCCAGTTCTCAGAGCTTAATCCAGCTGATGTGGGTTTACGCAGCGTGATTAATGGCGAAATAATGTGAAACCTCTCTAACAACTTGAAAAAGGTCAAAGAGAATTAACCTATGTTAAGCAATCGTAGCGTCTAAATTAAACCACCCTGAGCAGCACTACAACTCTGACCCGTCCGCCATCTATCACCCAAATAAAGCCGGTCCCTATTTGCTCCGTCGACTCTTTTCCTCTCCCTCCTCTAGTAGATCGCTCAGTCCGCTAGTGGAACTCTTCACATCCTCCACGCCTGTCCACGAGCAAAACTCCATCACCATTCCTCACTCCGTTACTTCTCGACTCTATTTTCCCCACTCATTAGGCATTGTTGGATGGTATCCATCTCCACAAGTCACCTGCCTCCTCACACGTTCTCATTCATTTTTTATCCCTGACTCTATAACCCCATCTCTGCCCTCCTCCATCTCAGCATTTACCCTCAGTGTTCCTTCATTAAGCGCTGATTAGTCATATATTCTCCTCTAAATGTAGCCCAGATTGTGCTACAGTTGGCAACATTTCCACAAGCTGTTATGAGGGCTATTTTTATTCGAAGAAGAAAAGTAAAGAGTACTAAAAGCACTCATTTAAAGAGCAGCTGACTTGGACACTTATTTCAGCAAGTCAGATTCTGTTTGTTTAGAGCAAAATATTTTTCCCTCTGCAACAACTTTGGTGCCAAGTGCTCATAATGATGGTGTGTTTTTACGGCACTTCCCAGCCGCTGAAATCTAAACACATTGCTTCCACCTGACTTTGACCAGGATAGGTTCCCTCCCTATTGTTTTATGCCATTAACTAGTTTGAGAATGTAATATAGAATGTAATATGGAAGACATAATGAATACTGGGGGCCATCAATTATCTCTATGGTAGATAAGTGCAGTAAATTGCTCTGCAGGCCATTGAGGAGGTCATCAAGAGACAACCAGGGGAGTAATAAATGTCTCGAGGTTATTAAGAGTTTCAGACTAAGCCACACAGCAGTGATCCGCCTCATGCATTACAGGACGCATCCAGATCTCAGATACTACATATTGCTATAGCTTGCAGACATTTGTATTCTCGATGAAACCAACTGATTCGTTCAAAAACATCCAACTATTGGGGGGAATAAAACAGGGATGTGTAAAATCCCATTACACCTTTGACTGACCCCTGCAGACTTTATAATGTTAGGCTTGTATTGAACGGGGACCTTCCCATCCAGCTCTTAGTAATTACTAATCGACAACTCTCAATCACAGCCTGACTATGCAAGACTATTCTAGTAAAGAGCGAGTCAGATATAATACTTTTACAATGGGGAGGTAAAGCTAGAATCCTTCAGATTTTCATGAAATCAACCCCCATTTTTTTATACTATTTATCTGCTTTTAGCAATACTCGCAATATATATTCATTCTGTAATGGCTTCGCTGTATGAACGTTTCCATGGTTAGTGGTGGGGTCCGCCAACAGGAAACAATGCGCCATGTAATCCAGTGTTCCCATTTACAGCCGCATCAGAGCTTTATAAAGTAACTGCTTATGCAAACGGAACATTTCCTACCAAATCAACCTAAACTGAAACTTAAAAATACACTTACAGACTCCAAAATGTGCAACATCATTCAATCATCTTCAAAAAAGTTCCACTGTGAATTGTAATGTAACATTGAAAGATGTCAGACTAATTAGGGTCAATGTTCAGCTATCTGGGGTTACTTTGCTCGCTGAACAATAAAAAGCTGCTAAACCCGTAGCCGAATCTGGTCAAAATCCCGAGCGCTGCCCTCAGATGAGTGATGAAAGAATGATGATCAGTGAATAAATCCCAAGGTTAATGTCAAAATGTATTATACAGTAGTGCTGTCAACCTTCAATGTCCTTGATGTTCAAACTTCAACCAACACTTTTCTAGATCATAGTCATGGATAAATCCAATACTATGGAGAAACTCTCAGTCGATCATGTACCATGCAACATCTGGCTATTTGCTTGCCTTCTGTGCATGGACCATGTGGTGTTTGCAGCAAATGGGAGCTTGTTACACTATTACTGAACACCTGTACAATGTAATGCAATCTAATGCCTGGCAATAGCAGTTGTGAAGCTTATAATACTCACTTGTTTGTTGAGGTGTTTATGTAGCGTCTTGTGCTGGTGTTAGATTACACTTGCAATATACTTTTAATCAGGAAGGATTACTTCATGGATATACAAATGTGGTCAGATTTGCACTGATAAGGTCAAGTACGGCAGAACAGCTGAGAGATGAGGGGAAATAAATGAATGGATAGGAGGCAAACGGAGTGACCCGTGTGTAATAATAAATGAGGGAGCGGAGGAAAAGAATGAAGTATAGTCTTCCTGAAATAACTTATGCGGCGCTTCACTTTCAACTTTCATTACCTCTGGAATATTTAGAGACGTATTTTTGTAGGCCAACCCAAAAGTTGGCAGTGCACTTGTCCCTCGACAAAAAAACATTTTGAATTATTGCAGAAAAAAAACTTAAGCAAACACAAGACAATACTTTTTGTGCAACAGGATAATCTGTGCAAATAAATCGTCACTTTTTGAAGCAAAAATGCAATCGCCAGGAGTAAAAACAGAACTACACCGCAGTCGCAGGACTTGCAGTCGTTGGAAATGACTCGCAGGTAAATGTAATTTTTAGGAGATGAGGCTGCTGCAGCAGGTGGTTGTGACGAGCTGCTCTTGAAAAAAAAGACATGACTGAATAAAATCAAACACTCCTCTCTTCTCATTTCTGCTTCTATCAAACCGATCAAAAGAAGTGACAGACAGACTCATGAATCTATGATACGATGTCATAGAAATCATCAAAGGCCTACTTTTTTTTCTTTTTTTAAAACTGATTCCTGACATTGGTAATATGCCTGCTGAATAAATGCATACGGCTCATTGATACTGCAGCAAAGACTGGTTGAGGAGGTTTAACAGGCTCTGCTGCTCCCGTCCTCCGATCACAACTTTCAGACGGGAGGAGACTTTATTCTCTAAATGTCAATAGAAGGTTAGCAAAATCTTGTTAAGGAGTGAATATCAGATGCAATTATACAAAGGGTTTGAGAGAAACCTCTGTGCCTCTCAGCCAAGGTCTAATTGCATAGAGCAGGTTTGTCTGTGTTTGATATAATTAAGAGGTAGAGGAGCGGCTGTGTCACTGATGAGGACGAGGATCAGAGCATCAGGCACGGCCTCGTTCATGAAGTACCGTCATCCAAAAACACTTCAGCGTTTTATTTTGGTAATTTGATGCAGACAATTATTTCTCTAATTATTATAGTGGGCATGCAGATGCTGACTTGTCTAATGAGGAACGGGTCCTAACCCTGACTGCAGTACAGGGTTGTCTCTAATACATTACTGCTGATTTTATTAACACATTATAAACTTCCACCGTTAAGGTAAGACAAATTAATTCAATCTTGATTAAATGTTCACCCACCATTCACAAAAATAAACAGAGAACAATACAAAAACCCAAACTGAAGAAATTAAAACCTAAAAAAACTCTAATTTAGGTAAAAGACAGAGATGAAGTGAGACCCATCAATGTAATGGGAAAGAACTGCGCATTAAAAAAATCCTTCAATCCATTTTCTTTTTTTCGCTCCTGCCCTTGAATTATTTAATTTTAATACAAGCTGTGTAAGTGCTGGCTCTGAAATAGCTCAGAGTTCTAAAAACAGCCAATGAGGGCACCAAGTTACAAAAATCCACTTAATGATTTATGGATTTCTGTAACAATAAACCCGGGCGGACGTATTTTGAGAGTCTGGACGGGGTCACAGAAACGCTGCCTTTAATGGAGCTATATTTAATTTAGATTTTAATACATTTTTATCAAGAATACAGCAGGAAAGAACTACTTGCCATGTAAATATATAGTGGGGTATTGTCTACCACAGTATATCCTGTGTCTCTCCCTCTGTGTGCGTTGTTATCTGAGCTTCTCCTTGCTTTGTTTACATAGTTAGCTAACCAAAGAGCTAACACTGAGTTTTTCCTCTGTTAACGACATTAGCTGCCAGTTCGCCGTCACCATGTTCAAAGCCGTTAAGAGGCAATTGAACTTCGCCAAATCTGGGATTTTGCTTCTTTAAAGCGTCCGAACTGATCCTTTCTGGAAGATATTCACAAACAAGACATTGGCATCATGGGTGTCGTAGCTCTAAACAGCCTTTGACCTCTACTGGGACAAACATACGCTACTTGACGGCTAAAAGCTTGTAATTGTGCAAGATGATGCAACCTGATGAATGTGAAAGAGTTTGTGAATTTGTGAGATTTTGAGAGGTGCTCCACATCTGAAAACCATTACAAGGGCAAAGGTTAATAACCCATTACATGATGTGGGAGGAAGGAATCAGAGGACAGTTGGTAGTAAAAAGTAAACGGTTCAGTTCAACTGGTCTCTCTTTCTGCATGTCAAGTAAATGACACAGGAGTGAAGTAAACAATGGGGGCACTTCCTAAATCTCCATTGCCTGATGTAGACTTGCCTTATATATTTTCTATAAATCCTCCTGATCTGTCTTGAGCGTCGTTTGGGAGAAGCTTGACTGGTAATGCATATTAGGGTCTGCTCGGACGCTCCTGCAAACACGCATGACGGAAAGACACAGGAGGAAGACGCAACTCTCTCTGACAGCACGCCTGCTGTGTCTACTGAGGCAGCAGATCCCAGACCACACTTGTCAATGTGGCCTCAAGGATTGCTTAAGATCTTCTGTGTCTCTTTATGCCCCTTCGGCTTGACACAGCAAATTATCTGGAAGTACGGGTTCAGTCGGAAAAGCAGTCGCGGTGCCGGGATGGAGTTCTCGTGATACTAGAACACTCAAAGCATCTCAAGGGCTGATCGTGTACCTAGAGGTCTCACATGCCTGGATTACAAAGTGCATCAGTGTTAAACGCGCTCACAAGCAGGACAAACCCCTCTCAACTGACTCTGAATACCAAAAAGGTGTGCATTCTGCAGCTCAGTCAAAGTTGTCCAGTCCATTGTAAGTAGTATATTAATGGCGTATCTGGGGGGAGGTGCACTTGCGCCCCCCCCCCTCCATATATACTATTAATATACTACTATTGTATTTACATTTGATCAATTAAAATACAATAAGGGATGGATGTAATTTATCTTTGCAACATTTGTCTACAAGACTCAATGGCAAGAAAATCTGATGCTTGCAAGACAGCTGTACAACATTAACGGCTCTGCAACAATGGCCTCAATACCTCTGTGTCCTGTATGCGAGCATCTTGCGGCTATCAGTGCTCGAAGCAACTGCTGAAAGTTTTGTGGAAGAAGTTTTTCTCAGGGCACCGACCCTAAACATTGAGGCGGTGTTGTTTCTAACTTCAGACCAAGAGGAAGCAAAGTGGGTTGAGTGTAGTGATTTTCCCAGACGTCAATTTCAAAAAGCGGGATGAGGTCAAATATACTGTGATATCAGGAGATCCTCGAGAGGACACACGAAGCAGCTGTTTGAAGAGTTGGTAAAGACAGAGTGAATGCTCTTGTTGCTCCGAATCCGCTGGATATATAAACAAAGCACATCTTTGCAAACAAGTTCCCGCATCAAGTCGAATCCATCGAAGAACCATTCAATGTCTCCCACAACCAACAGGTGGGAGCAAACAAGACCAAACAAAGCTTGAGCCATGATTATTCTGAGATTCTACAAAAAACAACTAGAATTGATGTCAGACAGAGGGCAAACTGTGATCACGAACCCTGGAATAGCAAGCACAGAGAAGCTTTTAATATAAGTCTTCTTCAAAATGGTATTACATATATGGTCCTCACTTTGTGTGTGTGAACTATTTTGGCATTGTAACATGGTTGTTAGTGACTCACTTCCTCTGCCAAGAGTTTGCCTTCAGATCCACAAGGTTAACCTGCTGACCTTGTGGTCACAATCCAAGTTTACCATTCTGCAGAGATGAGCGACTGAAATAAATACTTGATGCCGATCCTGAGTCCTAAATAAACAAATGGGGGGAAATCAACAGTCGATTTTTGTTTTTGCTTGGTATTGACTTGAGTGTCAGGATGGAACAATAGAATTGTTCTATCTGTTGTTACTGCAGGTATGTGAGCGATCCAGTAAAGGGGCAGTTCCAGGCTCAAACTAGAGATAAGACTCATGGACCCTGGACGGCAGATGGGGCATTTGTCTCAGCACCGGTGATGACGACTTATATCTGCGATTACTCTTCAACCAGGGAGGCACCCGGAGACACGAAGAAGAAACCGAGGGAAGAAAAACGCACCCAGTATGATGAATGAGTGAGACGGGGATGAGGTTAGGAGTAGTCCGCTGAATAAATGACGAAGTTAATGAAGCAAGGGGGGGGGGAGAGCAGACGCTGACAACGCCGACACGTTCCTCTCCTAAATAAAAAAGTGCTGCTTCTAAGAATAGCCGCGCTCGCCTCTGGTTACGGGGCTGCGCTCGCCATCATCATTAGCATCCTCGCGGTGTGATTCTCAACATAGCACAAGTCGCAGTGTGACTTTGGGAGACGTGTTAACTGGTTTTGTTCACAGGAGTCTTCGATCCCTGTGGTGCTATTTCAGTGCTGTGATCGCTGTTGCTTCATTCAGCGCTTGGAACGACTTTAATAATGTACCCTCTTTTGTACCTGGCGTAGAGATGCATCATGGGAGATTTGGAAGTTTTCTGGTAGATGCAAAGTGGAGGTTACCAAAAGCTTAGAGGTAGTCAGAGCTGCATCTGTGTGATGCTGCAGATACCCGTAAGGAATGATGAGCGGGTGCAGCGACAGTTACAAGAGCAATTCACCCCTGTGTTTTGTGACACTTTGTTCTAATTATATATTTGTTTTTATCAAAGTTTGTGGATGTGAGGATCTACTTGTAAAATCAAAAGGTCCCAACAGACTTGCTTTCTTTCTTCAGCTAAAAAGGATCAAATTCTAAAAGCAGTCTTCGACAACACAGTGAGGCTCCAACACACAAACAATGATGTCATGAAGCTGATGATCAACGTTGTACCCAACTTTCGCTAGCACCCAAACAAACTATTAATTTTGATTATTCCCGGGCCATTATTCTATTTATTTGTGATTATTTTTCAAGGGTATAATGATGGATTGTTTTGTTTGTTATACACGTTCTAAAAGACCTCTGAGCCTCACTCAACAACCTTGACGTGACATCGTATCCGTTGTATTGACATTTCAATCACCCACTTCATCATCAAGAGACAGACATGTGGAAATAAAATATTCCAAATAAATCCACATAAAATCCTCCATAAAGTCCTTCAGCGGCACACATGTTGTCGACATGCTGAAATGCCCCGGTCGTCTGTTCCGTGTTAGACAATCTAAAAGATTGAAAGATTTGCATATCTGAACAAAGTGCACACACAACAGGGATGAGGGTGATGCTCGGCATTATGCACAGGCTAACGGTGGCTTTTCAGTTCTGAGAGATATAATATATCACCCTCTCCAAGAGGTGGTGACATATTGAGCTTGCTTATTAATGGATTCACTCTCTTTACACAGTTGAGCCTCTTGGCCTAAATCAAGAATTGACATGATTCTTCTAATTACACTTGAAGGATGCAGTACTTTTAGTACTTTATAACTTTAAAGTACATATGTGTTTACCCATTGCACTGTTGTTGTCGTTGTTTGTTGGTTGTTGTCTGTCTCGTCCAACGCCTCATGTCTTATGTTATGCACCTTCCGCCAAGATAAATTCCTCGATTGTATAAACATTCCTGGTTAATAAATAGTTCCCGATTCTGATTCTGCAACAAATATCCAAGAGGTAGGAATAAAACTCGGGACATTGGGTTTATGTGGCATGTGTGAGAATTGTTCATCTGCTCTTGTTTTGGCTGTAAAGGTTTGTTCCTACGTCATCAACAGAGGGGACGACGGTGACGCAGTCATTCCTCTGCTCCCAGGCCACTGCTCGTCTCCGCTGGCATTGCTCATAGCAAAAGCAGTTGGTGAGGCCAGAGTATCACTTGGGAATGTGGGTCAGATTTATAATTAGATTCTTGACACCCTGTGTTACTCTTTCTAATTCATATTCATACTATTACCACCTTAGCTGCAGTGAAGGACTGTATTTTTCCTATTCCGAATAATAGCTCATCTTCACAGAGCCTCCTAAATTTCATGGACTTTATCACTGCAGTGCTGTTACGTTAACAAAAGCTACTTTAAGTTGCCTTACAAGAGTAATATGTTTACTGCTCTGCAAAGTCCCTAAAGGCAAGGCTGCTTATGTCAGAATGTCACGTATGAGTAGCACACACTGCCAGTGGAAAACATTGCATTTCTCATTTTAAAACTCTCAGTCTGGCACCTCTAAAATGAATGTGTGTAATGTAATATGTCCCCGGTGAACATTTTCACAGAGTGACAACAGTTTTTTTTTTTGCACCTAAAAATCCATGACGGCTTTGCCATAAATATACTGCTGCTTGTACAAAAATAAAACATGACCGTGTTGTCAGGGACTATTTTAGGAGTGTGGTGTCGAAAGCAACACTGCCAATAACAGCAGATCTACTCCAGGATGGCGTGAGGTATAAAGACAGAATATAGCGACATGATTCATGAGCTAATTAGCGCTGGCCATTAGTTCATATTGGTAACAACAAGTAACAAGAGGTGGTAAATTTGTCAGGTCTGACAGTATTAAAAATCGGTTGATCGCATGCAGCTAATGGTTTGGTCGCATATTCTTAGTGGTATATGTTCTACTTGCATAAGGCACGTGAAAACAGCTTGTTACTTGTGCTCTACTATGCCATATGCCAGTCCAACAACTGGCATGTGACCCTGACACAAGAATGGCATATATCGTGTGTATGCCAGTGAAACCCAAGTGATATACCGTGCCACATGCTAGTAAAACAGAAGCATGCAATGTCAATTGAATTTTTTTAACCCTAGCACCGCTTTCACTGTATATACTTGCATCTTCTTTATTATTAATTTTCTTAAATTAATATTTCTGCTCTACTATTTTATTGTATATATTGAGTATTTCCCATACTTAATATGTACTGCTGCCACAAACAAATCAAATGAATAAAGTATCTATCCATCAATCCATCCATCTATCTATCTACCAATAGTCAACAATGACGCATCAACTATCATTGGCACATACTACCAAAATAAAGTTCAGTGTGTAAGCTTGGGGACGGTGATTCAGAGGCTCTCTGCATAGTTAAAATAAATCCTGCAGCCACGTTCTCAATCCTGTCCCCGGGCCGGCCTCCTTCAGTTCCCTCACAGTACAACACCGCCGGTTAGGGCACTTTCCCCGCTTACAAATCCAATGCAATCCCGACTTAAATTACATATGTATGGTAAATCGACTTGCATGTATGACCACTCGAAGCGCTTTAAACTAGATGCCAACAGTTATGCATTCACACATGGATGGCAAAGCCTGCCATGCAAGGTGCCACCTGCTCATCAGATTCTACTCTAATCATTCAGACACAGTCAGCCCGATGGCACTGACCTTTGGGGTTTAGTCTCTTGCCCAAGGACACTTCGACATAGAGGAGCCAGGGGATCAAACCTGGTGACCTGCTTTAACTCCTGAGCCACAGCCATATTCTCTATGGCATTGGTCACATAACAAACTGAATCTGAAGGAGTGCAAAAAGAAGCATAATGAGCTTGACTCATGGTCGGTGATGTTGACTCTCTTCTATTCATGTCCAATAAAACAGTGCCAAGAGGTGATATTCATGAGTCCCCTCTTACATGAGATGCTTCATCGCATGACATTTCATGCTGGTGCACTTTCACATGAACCCACAGGCTTACAATGCAGCCTAACAACGTTTTTTAAAATCTTTTATCCAACACTGACTAACCAACAGAAGGCAGATTGTGATTCAATTCCAGACCTGCAGTAAAGCAGTTAAACAATAAGAAATACCTATCTTTATTTATTTGTAAACAACTATTCATTTAACTATGATATATTTATAACAAACTGATTTCATCCCTCCTCTTTAAAGGGCTTAAGATCCTAGAACTGAACACACAGAGCCAAGATTACATTTTTACTGAAAAGATAAAATAAATCAATGGCTGGCAGAAAGAAGAAAAAAAAAACACTCTTTACGGAACATTTTCTACAATGCCATAAAATGAATGAACATGTCAGGAAAGCGAAAACTATGGATTTGAGGAGAGAGCCTCTGCGAAATAAGGAAACCAGCCAAGGCCTGTTAAGTCAATGAAAATCTGGAGCATTGATAAGATGCCACCAGGCATTTGTGTGTGGATGCTGGAAATGGCCCACAATCCCAGTGCTATTAGCACAGAGTGATAGGTGAAATAGGCTTTTCTTAAATTACACCTAAACATGATGAAAAGCTAAGACCCACGCACAGATAGAGCACAGCGCTGTGTAACTGCATGTAAATGACTCTAGAATGGGTTAATGATGCCTCTGCAGGTGCAGCCATTGGTACCAGAATCCAATAGAAAACAACCCTAAAGTCACTGGCAGAAATAGGATAGCTAACTAAGCTTCAGAATTTAGCTTATTTGTTCTCACCAACATGGGAAAAAGTAACATATGTAGCTCTTAAGCTATACACTACGTGAGTACACAGTCCTTGAGTTGGTGTCAATACCCAAAGTGCATTTAGTAGGAAAGATCGCAGAGTAATTGACCTGCACTAGTGGCCTTGGAAGCAGCCATGACAGTCAGGAGGCCAGATGTAATGATGTAATGATGGCCAATCAGAGTCGAGCTGATTTGGACCCTTGGATCTCACCCTCTCTAAGGCAACCCAAGGCATGAGTACACATAAGTATGCAGATGTTCAGTCCCACTTCAAGTGCCGAACCATTGGACTGCCATGAGCGAAGAAGGAAACGCCATACCAATAGTCAACAATGACATCACTTATGATTGGCATATACCACCAAAACAAGAGGGGCCTACCCGAAAGACAAGACCACTGATGGAGGGGACGGTCAGATATTGCATAGTGTACAAATTGTTCAGGCAAATTTGTGTCAGGTAACTTTTAGCAGTCCTTGAGAATACCTGATATCTGTCTCTGTTTTATTTGGAGTCATAGATAAAGGGAAACAATTTCACCACCAAACTTTGAACTTTGTTAGCATTCTAAAATTGCTATTTGTCACAAAACACAAGAAAATATAGATGACAAATGTGAATGTTTGGCCTCATGGAGGATACTGCATGATGAGGTTTTGTTTTACTAGGAATTACCAGTAACCATTCACCTAATAAACACTTGCAGGTAGAGCCATTTTCACCAGAATAAAAAAGAAAACAGCAAATTCCATTGCAAAATTAGGATAGCTATACAAGTCTGAGACGTTTATTGCGTTGGAGGCAGGAATACAAATAAAAGTATACACATCTTTTATTTTTTTTATTTGTCTGTATACCAGATAATTGAAAGAATTACATATTGAAAATGGAAAATTGAATTAAAAGAAATTCTGAAAATGTTCTAATATTGAACTGATGACCTTTACATGGACCCTTGATACTTGCTTTTACTAGAAGAAGAACTAAATGGTTGAGTATCATTGGCGAGCCATTATCACACTGCCGATTTGGTGTCAAACGGACAATGTTTCGCACCTTCTGCTGCCCGTCAGCTCTGGACTCGTGAAAAGCACATGACATGGCACAACACAGCTAGGCGCTATATTGCTGGAAGCTACTTCCACCAAGACACATCACATTGACACAAAGCCTTTCAATTTGTATTTAATGATGTCAACACTGTGAAGAAAAGTATAGAATAATGCTTGAAGCGTCTCTCCCCCTAACTGCTATTTATGAAGGCCTTCACTTCCAAGTGATTAATTTTCGTCACAGCTGGCAGGTGCCAGTTCAGGCTGCAGCTCCGACTGCAAGCATTGCAAGTGGGAATACATACGGCAGATTAATCGGGACACCTCGATTAAATCCTGCAAAACTCGCACCGTGCTGATGTAAAGTAACCAAACTAACCTGCAGCTCTGATAAAGAGCAAGCAGTGGTAGAGTATGTTAAGTAGCAACAGTACAGTACTTTGAGTTATTGTTATTTTTAAGATAATCATCAATCTAGAAATACGCCTTGAAAAGTGCAAACCCTGCATTTTAAATTGTACGAGCTCCGCCTCTGATATAAATGTAGTACTTCTTCTTTTCTGCAGCCCTGTATTGTTTGGTGTGTATTCCCAGTATGGGCCAAATTAAAATTGAAGCCCTCCCAACAATTTGCTTTGGAATATGTTATGCTTCCCTGCAGCAGCTAGTTTACTCTCCTGCCAGAGTTACTTAATTATCAACAATATGTTGTTTTGGCAAATCAACTACATTAAATTCACATACATTTAATTTGTATAGCCCAATAGCACAAATGTGTCTCAGATGCAATATATGGCATGTGTCTAGAATGAGCAATATAATACAGTTACAACATAGTCAATTCATATGACATATCATATATTTAAGTGTAGTAATAGCAGTAAAAAATAGGAGAAATAATAATGGATATTGAATACTTCTAAAGATAATAGCATCAGTGGATATTACAGAATGATAATAAAGCAGTAGCAGTCACAGTGATAGTAATCTCACTAATAATAATAATAGTGTGAAACCAGCCTGTTGCAGGAACATTAGTATGGCGCCGTAGCATTTAACTTTTGAAAGGATAATACCTGGCGGCCCATGTTTCAGCCCCAGCTCCCTGCTTCTGTGGCACCATAATTACATTGAGCCACAGCCACGACGCGAATTATAACTAAGAGACTCAAAGCACATACCTGAAACTCTCTCTTGCTCACCTTCACTCTTTCCTTCCCTGGCTCTCTCCTTTTGCCCCAAGCACAATCTACCCAAAAATCTCATTAAGGCCCACCACTGACACTGAGTGCAGTTGCATTATTCATATGTTTTTCCCAAGCACTCTAACAAAAAAAAGAGTGAATATTTCCATCTGATGTTTAAAATGCACAGCAAGAAAATCAGCAACATCGACACATACCTTTAAACAAACAATACTGTTGCTGGGCTCCTAGGAACTTGTGAAAACTCATCCGTGAAAAGTGACCCGTAAGTAACTCAAGAAGCATACGGTCATGTGAACAAATAATTCATTAAAATAATGAAATATGCTTTATTAATATTCAGATAAAAACACTTTTATATTCAAATCACTTAAAGACCATCGTTTCAGACCGCATGAGACTCATTAGCTTGCGGACATTAGCATTTCATTCGTGCACGGCATGCTAATCCACCGAACACTATTTGTTCTCAACACTTCCTGCAGAGCCCCTCGCTGTGCCCTTAGGGATAGCTAAAGAGATCCGCACAATTCCTCAGCTGATGTTATTGGGCCTGTCAAACTTGGTAGGCATGGGGAACTCGTCCTTGTGTACGAGAGTGTTTGGGTGTGAGGGTGTGCACTTGCCCGTCTGAACACTGTCACAATGTATTTATGTAACTGCAGTGGTGATGAATATTTTAGTTACGACTGCAGCACGTTGGGCTGGTTAGGGAGTTATTTTGCTGAAAGATCACACCGCTTTGAGCTCATTGTCGTGGGGTCGTCCGATCGGCAGGTATCCTGTAGGGTTGAGTCTCACGGCTCTCGCCACCCTCTCCACGGAAAAATGTCAGGCAGCCATTTAGGCGAACAGAACATACCGACAGAACTACCACATGTTCATTTCTCAAGTTGTTGTCTGCAAGATGTGTAAAGTAGGCTCGTCAATATGGTTTTACCAGTTTAGCCAAAACAACTTGGCAAAGTCCCTTACAGGCTAGCTACACACGCCGGTCTGCACTTTTACAGATCATGACGTCGTCTCGACCGACAGGGGCATCCTCCGGCTCCCCCTCAAGCAAACACCGTTAGCTCTATTAGCATTTTCACCTTTGTGTATTTGACTCTAAATGAACACTGTAATGTATTAAAGAAGACTTGAAACTAGCGATTGTCACGCATATTCAATGAAGTGAGAAATCGAGTCATTTTCTCATAAACTTCTATAAAATAAGACTTGTTTTTTTGCGACCAATGGAGTCACCCCCTGATGGAAAGAATGCAAGTTTGAGCACTTCTGCATTGGCTTCACTCTTCCGACCTGGAGGTTGCAGTCTGGTTAAAGTACATTTCAAGTTCAGCTCATGCTAAATATAGTCTTTTTCTCCTTGAGTGATCCGTGCAGGTATTGCAAACAGAAAGAATCCTTCACAATACTAAAAAACAGATTTTGGCAATGAAATGCAGGATACATTCCGTTGAGAAAATGTTCACTGAACAATTTTGGTAAATGGCTATAATGCAGGAAGAAAAACTGTTATTGAAGCACAGAAATATGATGCTGAGGATTGGATTCCATTCAGCCAGTAAGTCTCATAAATAACCCAACACTAGCAAGAACAGTTGTATCCCTTAAACCTGCAGTAGCTCGGGTGTTAAGTGTAGATTTTAATCCTACTTTGATCTCAGAGATTAACACCTTTCAGACAGCAGATGTTACAGAACCTCTGATACAACACTGACTCAACTAGTCAGGAATTCATTAATACAACTTCCCACACCAACTCACAGTGACACAGCATTTCCTCATCTTCACTGGGGGGCTTCATGACACAACTGAAGACAACATAAAAGATGAACGTCTTCCCAATGCGACAGTTGTGTGCACGCGAGGGAGTGTTGTGTGAGTAACGGAGGATGCTGTATCATTCCATGACCCTCTTTTTACCTTCGCATGAGACATATGCTGTAGGCGAGCCCGGAGGAAGGCGGGAGATTCTACAGCTGTTGCTGCTAAACTATGCAAATTGGTAAAATATGCTTCCAACTAAATATAACCCGTCATTAAAATTTTATCGTTGCATTAAGCAGGAGTACACGCATTAGCGGCCCCACTGAGTCACAACCCCAGAATGATTTAACCGACCTGGGAGCGTGATGGAGAGAAAGAGCGACGTGTGCGAATAATTATGCGTGCATCAATCTAACACTGATGTTAGAGTGCGGCGTTGTATGGTTTTGTCTAAGTTTTATGGCTTTTGGCAGAGCCGTGGCTTGTATTAATTCAGCCAAAATAAAGCACCAGGCATTGCTCGCTACCATTTGCCAGCGAGTGCATCGTATCCGACTGCTAAACAGGCAGATGAACCGCGAGTTAGGCTTGATTTTTACCATTCTAAACGTGCACGGACACCGGAAGTAACCGCTCGATTTAGTGCACTTCCTCGGCCCCCTGAAATGCATGCACCATGGAGTGGCATGCGTCCACAGCTTCTAGCTCTGAAGCACCATAAGGATGAGCGCCCCTCGTCGCCGTGTGCAGCGAAAGTGGAGGCTAACTCAGACTGGCAGATGGGTGGAGGGCATCCTGTAAACAGCCACACAGGTCAGGGTGACATTAGAATGTCTTTCACTGACCAGCTCACTAAAGAGGGGAGTCCTCATGCACGCACAGGCAGCAGAGTCACTTTTACCACACAGTACAGTGTCTCCTGGCTCTCAAACACAAACTAACCCCAGGAGTTTCCAAGAAGTATTGTTTTTCATCATCTTAACGTTCCTCTAAAATATGGGTGTACAAATCAAGTAAAAATGTTCTTCCTTTTTCTTTCCTGTCATATGATTACATAATGCATACTGTATTCTCCATCTGTAGGTAGTGTAGAAAGTATTTTTGCAGTATTGTGCATATTAGCATACTGGTGACATGATTGGAAGACCACAAATGCTAAATACTGAGTGATAAAATGAATGTCTCTTAGATCAATGTAGCGTAGCACTCCTGTAACCCATAATGGAACTCAACTCCACTCACTTGGCCGATTCTCTCAAAAATGAATCCTAATTATCTAATCAAAATGTGAAAAATGAATTAATTCAGTTTAAATCCTAAGCAAGCACCGTACTCTGATCAAATTGTGAATAAAATGTGCTATCAAGTGTATTTCATCAGAAGAAGACACATGAACAATATTAATTCAAGGCTGGTTTTGGTTTTAGGGAAACCGTCACATCAGCCCGACTGTAAAGGAGCCACTGCTTCTAATACGCTGGACTTTGTGAGTCCCACAGATTGAGTACATGTGTATGCGTGTGCGTCTCCACCTGCTATGCGACTGTGGCGTGCTCACGCCAGACTGTCTGAATCACGCTCGGGCAAAAAGGCAGAACTAAGGCCCTTCTGCTTTCATTTATAATTCAGAGCAGCGCCACACACCATTTGTCTCGTACAGACTTACAATTTCATATCTCCTGTTTCTGGGGAATTGCTTTTTCAAGACAGAAAAAAAAAGAAAAGAAAAGCGCACTTATTCAAGGTTTCAGGTGTTCCTTTGTAGGAGCTCTTTAGGGAATAAAGCAGCATCATGGAACGAAATTGAACAGCAAAAAAAGATGAAGAAAAAAGCGCAGAGATATTGTCTCTCAAAAAGGCTTCTGAGCAACCATCAATGAGAAAATCAATGCATCTGCTGCGCTTTTCTGCATGAGGGTCTTGGAACCAACATATTTGCAATTATTGAGTGTAAAAGTTAAATCTTTTATACATAGAATATTTTGTTGAATTGGAATTCTTCAATTAATGTTTTAAATTTCAAGTGCAGACAAGTTCAGAGCATTTCAAAGTCCTCCCTTTTGACTTTAGAAAGCTGAAAGAAACTTATTTTGGAGGTTGTTAGATTGGCTTGGGTAATCCATAATAAGCATAAAGGGTCCGGTCACAAAGCACTGCTTCGGTTCTGGCTGAGGAGGCTTTTCCTTCCCATCAGTCCATTCACAACTTGAGCCTGAGATTCAGCTCTGGCACTCAAACACAACAATAGACCCCGATTCATTCTGGAAAAGGCCCCCAAAGCTCTCCACAGAACAGTCTGCGTCTCAGATTCTACTGCAGAAACATATCTTACAAAACGAATGCAGAGGCCAAATAAATCAGTTTCACGTATAGTCCAGGGAACCCTGAAGGTGCTCTTGAAAATAACTTACAAAAAGCAGAATAAAGATGTTGTTGAGGCACTTAAAAAAAAGTTACATTAAAAGGCTGTATCTAGTGGGGTGCATGGGTTGAAACTGAATAAATAAGCAACAATCAGTCATTTTTTTGAAGATTTTAAGACTCCAAAACTCAGTTAATCTGCTTAAAGTTACGATGAGGAACTTTTAACTGGTTATGCAACAGTCTCAATTTAACGCCGATGCTTCCATATGAACTACAGAAGCGAACGGGACCAGCGACGAGAAGATTGGCTTACTTTTATCTATCTGTTCTTATTGCTTGCAATTGATGCTAAAATAATGCAGGTTCACCAGAACATCCTTCAGCCGGGAGCAGAGCTCCACCTCCACTGGGGGTCAACACCGGCAGCACGCTGATGGAGGCCAAGGAGGCACGGGAGAACCAGAGCCAGGACTGAGCGCCACGGTCTGTCAGATAATAACATTAAATGGGACTTCGGTGCTCGGAAACTCTCCCGCTTTTGTCTGCAGGGACCGTTGTAATCGACTGAAAAGGAAAGCTCCTGCTGCTGAACTCTGACTGGTGCACGGGAAGATGCTACATCACTTTTTTTTACAATGACACCCAATGGCAATTATGTTATATACAATGACACTGTGAACTAGTATGTATAGCAAAAAACTAAACAAATAGAAACAACTAGAAACCCATAGTTAATAATCAAACGTAGGCAGAAAAGGTTGGACTGTACAGGACATTGCCCTGTCAAGTTGTCCTACTAGCATTAAGAAGCTAATTGAGAAAACAAGTTTTAGGGGCCTTTAAAAAAATATATTGAATTGGCTTTTATCAAGCATGATGATTTTGTTAATTATAGTATATTTGAAGAGAAATAACGGGAATAAGGGTCAAATAAAGTGACATTTAATGCTCATTAAGAGTGCATAAGGAGCCAAAGGTCTGCATACCTCCAGACACAGAGGAAAAACTGCAAAACTAATAGTGCTACTGTTCCGTTAACACACCTATGAGGTGCTCTATAGATGTGAATCTAAGGGAGAGTAAGACAACAGAGACACTTGAAATGAACACACAGTCAGCCAAATAACAGAGGAGTAAACCAATCATTATTACCTCAAAGTCAACGTCTGTGTGCTCGAGGAGGAGCAGGGGAAAGATTTATAGTTCATAGGAACAGTGCTTAAAAATCCAATAATGCCCAGTGAGTTGCGAGAAAGATGGTGTGTGTGTGTGTATGTGTGTGTATGTGGAGAGAGAAGTTGTCTCATCTGCCGCACAGAGCTTCGTGGCAGCCTGGCTGAGACTCATTGGTCCGCCTGTCATCACTGGTTCTGACTCACAGCTTAACCTTTGTGAGCACATGCCGTTATTTAGTACAACACTGGCCCCTTGGGGGGGGGGGCAGAGAAGTGGATAAATGGAAGGGGCTGCGCACACACACACACACACACACACAATACTGTCCATACAACACACTGGTACTACACTCCGCTGCTCAGTTCAGAGAGTGAAGACTGATTCATTCAAAGTGAGAAATCAGAGTAAAACCTGCTGAAGAAAGGCCGTTTGTCTAAAACAAGAAATGCTAAATGTTAAGCAAGTGTTACGTAAAACATTAGGCGAGACGTTTCAAATATATCTCGAGATGCACACAATTTTCCAGGTAAATTTGTAATAACTGCAAAACCGATAACGTTCCCATCAACCCTAGTTGTAGTTTGTGTTCAGGGCTAATTAGCAAATGTTAGCAAGCCGTGACCGTGGCTGTACAACAACAGCCATGCTGAACTGGACTGTGGTGTTAGCGTCATTCAGGAAAACTAAATAGAAACTGACATATAGCAAGGAGTCAGATCACTGCTACGGTTAAATTCAGCTACATTTTATTTTCAGTTTAAAAGGGGGCTACGTTCTTTGCACATAATGGTCTTGCACAGTAAAAGATTGAGAACAAATCAATTCTTCAACAACAACAACAAATAAAATCTCTGTTCTTGCGTCATTGGTGGAGTCCCAAGAGAGCAAATTGTGCTCAATACATAATGCAGGCCTCTAATTTGCAACGGAGGGAATCCACATTACTACTGCCAAGGCAAACAACTGCAGTTTATGTTTTCAAGAACATAAATCAGTGGAAGACCGTCAGTGAGACTCAAGGGTACCCCAAACCGTCCATCACCCACTCTCCTCCGTGCCACTAATCAGAATCAGAACCATGTATTGCTATGTATGCTTTCACATACAAGGAATTTGTAATGGCGGAAAGAGCATACATTTAACATTTTGACAATAAACAGAGTGCAATAACGGGGAGCATGAATATTTACAATTAAATCTACAGTAGAATATACAATAAAGTGCAGAGTCAACAGATAGCAGTACTTTAAGGTGGGATGTAAGAGGTGTGTGAAGGTGACAAGTGTAAATACAAGTCTCGAGTCAGCTGATGCAGGTATTTCAGTTGGCAGTCAGTGAGCTGTACGTGTCGAAGCTTAGCGCTCTTTGAGGTGTGAGTTAATGTGTTAGATATTTTTTTAAATTGGGAGAGAAACCAAGCGCCCCGAGGGATTTGGCAGCGTTGCTGGAAACTTTTGCCTGAAACGGTCCAAATGGTGCCGTGTGATTCAGCGGAACAAACGGAAGCCCTCCCCGGCTGTCTAATCTTCATAGCGTCAAAAGACCAACCACCTGTTGCAAGTAGTTGTTGCATCCTTCTTGTGATCGCTGCATCTGACAAAAAGACTGTGGTATTATGTTTGCAGACAAAGCCAGCATTGAAAATAGACCAGCAAGTGGGATCCCTGGAGCTAATTACTAGCCGTGCCATGATTGTCTTTAAATACCAGGTGGGCAGAACAATGGCGGGTCCAGACAAAAGAGAAGGAACAAAAGACCATCCCTGTTTGATAAAAGGAGGACATAAAGTGAATGTGCCACTAAGAACATGCGATGGGATTGTGTGTGTGTGTGTGATGTGTAGGAGTTTGTGTGGTCAGACTACCAGAGAAACGACGTTCTGTGTTGTGCTCAGACGTCGGATTACATCACCGATAATCACCGTCGCTGCCGGTGGGACATTCGTCGCTCGGAGCTTCGTGCTGCAAAGTCATATTTATACTATACGGCTACTCTGCACCCACGATTGCATACTTTTGTGATCCATATAATATCCCTAACTATGTGTGAAAAGCTTTTTTTAAGAGTAACTAAATACTAAATTACGTACATTTTCTAGAGTTAGTGAATCACACACTCACTTTATTACACTCGCAATTGACCCTGATGGTCTGTGTTCACTACAATAGACAGTATTTTCCTCAAATCCAGTTACTCTGTCCTTTAAATACGCAAACACTTGTGAAATATCAATGACATGATAATAGCCAATGCCTTTAACTCACATTCTGTCTAATAGCCAACATGTTTAATTAAACATCGCAAACATGAGTTTATGGTACTCACTCGACGTTTAAGTGAGAGTTACAAATATAACTACGGTTCTATGAATTCTTGGCATTAAAAGGCTGAAACACATGTGTTGAGACGTAGAGAAATAGAGAAACACTGGAGGAACAAGGCGGTGGGGGGTTGGATAGAAGTAGTGTGTGACAAGGTTCCTATTTTAATTCATGAAGATGGGTGTATTCAAGCTAAAACTGTGAGTTAAGTTGCCAAATCCACTTATCTTCAACTCCATAAGCTTGGATAATAAAAAAAGTCGGAGTTACTGTTTTTTTCTTTGCCTCATTTCCCCATATCCGTCACTGTGAGTCAGCAATGATGGTGGCAGTAGCCGAAAATCTGCAGAAACTTGTCAACACGCAGCACCATTATGTTCCACTGCAGCTCCTTAATGGGGTGCAAACGGGGAAGGAAGCTCCCGAGTGTGACTTCAGGAAGCGCTAGATACGAGTCCTGCTGATTGATTCATCGATGCCCACGAACCAGTTATTTCTCCGAGCTCCGCGACTGTCCAACGACTTCATCTTAATCACGCCTCCACGCGGGGATCCCTCAAGGTAAGGTCACGTAATAGATGGACGGACGCCGCTTTGAGTCAGAGGAGGAGTTTTTCCGTGCGGTGGAAGCCAAAAGATGGGCTGGCTTTGTCTGGTTGACATATCACTAAATATCTGTCATCAAATTTATAATAGTTTTCAGCTCGTTCTTTTGGTTTTTGCAGCTGGCGACTTCACTGTTTTGGGGTTTGCCATTTTAAATTTATTCATGCCATAAAACCATTGGATGTCACAGAAAATAATGTACAACTAACTAGTAATCATGGTGGGTAATGTAGCAACTAAATACAGCTATTTTCTAAGGCGATGGTGAAGCTAAAAACAGGTCTGTTGCACTAAAGGGTGGCCATAGCTGATGGTAAGGTATTTACGGCCTGCAGTGCTACCATCAAATTTAATTTGAAATTGAGGTTTGAATCACATTATCGTCACCAGCATTCCTTTATTGTTTGTTACCAACAGTAGACCTTGAATCCGGAGACATATTGAACCGTCTGAGAGGGATATAGACACACGCTTCGAAATGATCGACTGAAACATCTAAAACCTAGACAGTCTACTTTTTAAAAAGTTTTTCGAAACCAATATTCTCCTGAAAGAAGATATTATTAAAGTCTTATGAGTCACTCAGATTGGAATAGTCCGTCTTGGTATGTTTAGCTGTTCGACTCTATCAATGTTGCAGCTTCCTACTGGGACATTTTGATTTTATTAATATTCTAGTGTGAATCCGTTGATGCGCTCTTCCTGACAGCTATGAAAGCTGCTAATGAGTGACAATTAGGCCAATAGCTAATGATAGCAGTCAGTGTTATGAGGAAAAAGGCTGCATTCATGATACTCGTTCAGATTGATTAATTATGTTGTCTGCCAGCAACGTTTCAATTGATCTCCTGTTCCGCGAAGCTTTTATCTTATCACAATGCCGGTGCGAGCAAGCGTACTCTCACTGACCCCGGTCATAACAAGCACCGACATGAGAGGCAATGACGCCAGTTTTTTTAGCTCAGTGTCGAATGACTTTGTCTATGTGGGTGGGTGTGAATGAGAGAGAGAGACACAGAGTGAAACTAGAGAGACAGGGGAAAGAGAAAAACATAATGTGACAATGTGACAGTGAATTCTGGTGAAGTGTTTCCCAAAATACATCTCCTGTACTTTTGCAGGCACACGAGGATGCAGCGATGATGCTCAATGGCCCTCGAAGTCTCCCCATAATATGCTGTCATCCAGTCACATATTATTCTAACAGCAAGCCCTGCGCACACACTACTCTAGCTCTTACTCCGGGGCAGAGGGGGATGACAGGGTAACAGTGTCCGCTCAGTGGTTCTCAGCTCAGTAGGTGCCCTAGTGCAGTGATGGAGGGCATGTGTCGGGGCAAAAAACTGTCATTGGTGTGCGCAGGATCAGTCCATTGACTAAAAAAGTGTCAGTTACCCACGGGGTTGACACAGGCCTGTCAGCCGGATTGCTGCTCCTGTGAATCCTAGCTGGCAACATCTGATTCATCACAGACAAACATGACGGATCGCCTGCTACATCTTCTCAGCAGCCGCAAGGAGAGACGGCAGGCAGAGCGCTTCTAAGTAATATCTGATCATAAACAGAGACAAAAATTATAAGTATTCAGTCCTGTAACTGAAGAAGATTGTTGTGATGAAATGACAAAAAAGTATATTTTGCAACCCAATGTTTTATGTATTCCTCATAAGATAGATATATATATATATATATATATATATATATATATATATATATATATATATATATATACATATATATATACATATATATATATATACATATACATATACATATACATATATATATATATATATATATATATATATATATATATACATACACATATATACATATACATATCTATATATATATAATACAAAATAATTCAATTGTAAAATGTATTCATCATAAGAGATATATATATTATATATATATATATAATTAAAAAAAAATTATATATATTTATATCAATATTTGTATTTCTAATCATCTTTGTTTATTTGGCCTCTATTTGGTTTAAATGTGTGGTAAAGAAAGCCCTTTGAGTTACATTTGTGGAATGGAACGAAAAGTGCTCAATTAATCATGTTTATTATTACCATTGTTATATTTGATCAGATATTGCAAAATAAAAAAATAAGTAAGAAGAAATACCTTCCACCCAGTTCCTCTCCATTTTTGTGACGGATCAATGTAGCCGGGCGTTAGCTTGATCAAGCGTTAGCTTTAAAATAGCTTTCCTCAGGGGCCCGGCTACATCCATCCATCACAAAACTAATACAAAACAGTCTGCTGTGTTAGTCTCTGCCTCTCCACTCTTCAAACGCTCACTCCAGAGAAGCAGGGAGACCGAAGGAAACATTACCTGTAATTCATCACGTGAGCTTCACAAGCCGCGGCATTAGCTGGCTTACCGGCTCCACGGAGACGTTGCCACAGCGCGTGCTGTGTCTCATCATAATAGAGACACAACTAATCAATGACCAAATCCGTTTGCAAATATTTTATCCATTTCATTCAGTTTTTTATTCAATCGAATCAATTCGTTGTTGCTGCCCTGCATCTCCAAACTGTATGAAAACGGTCTGCAAACGGCAAAAGAGCTGCTCCGCTCATGAGAGAAAAGATCTGATTATGAGTCTCTGGCACCGGAGCGTCCGTGAGAAGGACAGAAGAACAGAAACAGATGAGCGCAGTGGACCGACGTCTCCCTATGAGGGCCGATGTCCTCTCCCACCAGCGTCAAAAAGACTGCCGGGACTGGCTCCAAGTCACCAAGGTGAAATCTCCGGGTCAAAGGTCAAGTGTGTTCCTCTCCTGATTACTGCTGAATGGCTCATCACTGTATAAAACATACACTGATCTGATGGCATAAACTCCCCTTTTCTAAGATTAAGTCGTCACTAAAAAGCCTCTTTGGTCTGTTAACATTTGAAATAAATCATTTCCATCTCCTGATATAACTGGAATAGGTCCTTGTGGGCATCGCTTGGATTGTAAATCACTGCCAGGAGATTTCACTGAAGTTATGTTGGAGGATTGATTTTTTTCATTTTGTTTTGTTCCACAACTCAAATGTGTGCGGTAATTTAAGAAAGTTAAATTGTCCCAGTTGACGAGTTATGTAACAATACTTTTAAAAGTCTCAACACAATTTCCCCATTGATTGCAATGGAAATAATGTTTAAGGAAACCACTGTCCTTTGTGGTTAATGGTGTATTACTGTTCGTGAGCTCTCAGATCATAATGTGATATCTCAAAATCCACTGCGAAGGTCAAAACATATTTTCCTAATCTCTTGATTAGCATGCTTAAACACATCATTGTAGACTGTTGTGGCAGATCCCAGGCCGAGCCTAAACACTGCGGGTCCGTTGGTGCTGCTCGATGTTGAGGATTGATGGTGCAGAGCCACGAGTAATAACAAGGCTGCGCTCATTTCTCTGTACTTGTACTGAAAACAGCTGTGTCACAATATCCCCTCTTCTAGTAGCACCTGGAGTAGTGTGGCGAAGGAGCTCCAGACGTGCTCACAATGAAACCAAAAAGGCAGGGCTTGGTTGCGTTTAGAAATGTCAGGTAATCTGTCTTTTCGGTGATGAAAAGGCAGCCGCCGGGGATACTCGCGTTTCCTCTAAAGAAATCAATGAAGGAGGTGGTTTTATTCGATAGAAAGCAGAGCGGGAGAAACAGGTTTAAGCTGAAAATGCATTTAGAAAAGTGTGAAACAGGTGCTTAATAAGATGCAGTGGAAAGGAAAACTAAAAGGAGACAAATTAAGGAGTTGATATGCTGTACGTAGCACATTGGTACATAATCCTACAGCGTTACGCTTTCCTTGCCCATTCATCACCGAGCCTGAAATCTAATCTTCACAACTTTAATTTGTGCATTTTCTGTAAAATCATCTCCTCAAGTTGCCTTCCTTCCTGTCCTCTTCTTCTCTCTCCAGTCCCACGTGAATGGGCGAGCGCGTGGCGAGGTAACTATGGCAGGACGGAGGAGTTTTGATTTATGTCCACGGCTCACACCAAACTGACGCACTTGACAAGCGTGGATTGTTCTGCGTGCCATGATGAATGCCCCCGTAAACAGACACTCCGAACCCGTGGAAAGCTCGACGGCGTCACGGAGCGGGCCGCGGGCCGTTTGCTCTTCATCTCCACATTAAAGCTACCGTGGTGATGGGGGTAAAAAAAAAAAAAAAAAAGGTGATTCCAGCCCAAGTAGAACAAATGATCCTTTAATGGTTGCTCGCAAAATAAATTATTACCAACGCGGTGTTAAATACCACCAGTGTTATGATAATGTGTAGAAATCATTACTCACATTCATAATGGGTTAATTAGCTGGTTGGAAAACCACGCGGCGGTTCGTCTGCCTCGAACTACCTGAGCTGAAGAATCCCTCCAGGACTCGGAGAACCTCGCCACCTCATCATTGCGCGCTTATCAACCGATTTGAGGATCTTAACGCCGATATAAGTGAATCTGAGTCACGCGCTACCGGCCCGGGAGACGGAGCGAAGTGAGTGTCGTCCTCCCGTCTCGCTCTGGCTTTCTACGGCCTTTAATGGGAGACCTTCAGTGGGGGGGCTGACTGACGGAGCTGAAAAACAGGCAGATAAATCAGCCCCGGCCTGCCTGGTGCTCCTACTAGCGCCCATCAGTGAGCGAAATGGGCCGCACCCGCCACACATTTAAGCAAATACGCCCTCCAACAGGTGGTTGGCGAAGCAGGGTGTGGTAATGTGCGTTTCTGTACGCGGGGGAAACGGAAACAAACACACCTTTAGGTCGGATTTTTTTTGTTTTTATCACGTTAAAAGCAGAAAGCATCAGTCTCCTACATGCTCATCCAGCAAACCTTCCTTATTTCCTGCTCACTACATAAGAGGACACAGTATTTCCAGCACTGAACGTTGGCCTTTGATGTCTAGATTATAACAGTCAATGTGGACTTTGTTCCTAAATTAAGTTAAATAAAGAAGTAAAATAAAGGTAAAATAAAACGATTAGGGTGACAACTTGGAAAAAAAAGTCTCAGACTCTCACAAAATTAGAAGAATATTCTTGCATACTTTGATGTCATCATAAAGACATCACTTTTAAATGAGTTTATAGTCACAAAACATTAACTTGCAACGCAACCGGTAAATGCATTGTTGTTGCTTTTTCTGAAAAAATAATTGATGACAATTTAGACAACAGTGTAGCTAGTTAATGAGGTAAAACTAAAAGTGAGCTGAAAGTGGGCCGAAGGTGGGCTTCACCCTGCAGCCTATCAGCCAATCACAGGGCTCAAAACATGTCTAAAATAAAAACATGGCTGTGCACAGCAGACACTGGGAGCTTTGAGGCGGACTGGACTGATGTCATCCTCCAGTAAGTCGGGCTTAAGGAAGGCTTACTGCCGTCTCCCACAGGCACTATCACTGCTGTGCAGACGACTGCCGCACAGCCCGGCGTTGATGTATGCTCGTACTGGAGATGTGACATTATCAGTCACAGGGGCAGTGGGAACACTTATCTTCCATTTCAGCCATGCATGTATTCATTCCCATCCTCTCTCGCACTCTCTCTCTCTCTCTCTCAGGTCTGCAGTTCTAATCATCATCACCAACAGGACTTCAGTGTTAGGTGGAACTGCTTGGCAGCACCATTCATCAAACCTGCAGCACTCGTGGCAATTGGACACCTGACAAAAGCTTAAAGGCATATTATTCCATGAGTCGTGTGTGTGTTGAAAAACCACCGGCTGTGACTGCTCCAAATGTCCATCTGCATGCGTGTGTGTCTGTTTCTGTGTGTGTGTGTGTCTGTGTGTGTGTGCAGGTTAGGAGGAGGAGGGGGGGAAAAAACTAAAGTGACGATGTGAGCCGGTTCAGAAGCGCCGTCTTATTAAATTATCTGTCCGCCTTTTACAGCGAGGCCCCCCCTCCGTCTCTTTCCATCTCTCTCCCAGGCTAAACATTTGTCTTTCCATTCATGGGTGAATTTGTATTCCATTGAGATGGGCTCCTGGTGGCAGGCTGATGGTGGGAGACGGTGGGAGGGGGGTGGGGGAGTGGGTGCAAAGTCCGCATTCGGGCTTGCTGTTTTCCATCTCACTGCCTGGTTACAGCACTCAACAGGCGGACGACGCTGAAATATCAAAGCCGGTCCTGCAGTTGCTTGAAAGTGGCTTCAAATTAATGCAGTTCATTACGAGTGCTTGTATTGATCACTTCATATTATTTAAAAATATTCATCATTAGCATGACATTTGTCTGTGAACCTGCACATTTGTCTTCATATATTCTACTGCTGGCACGCTATAATAATACTAATTTATTTTAGTGTGGCTTTAAAATATGGAATAATGACTTTTTTCTTACTCAGTCAAATCTACGACTGTAAACTACTCATGTTTGCTGTAAGAAGACACTTCTCCCCCTCCGAAGTCATCACTAAAACATCATCATGTTTAAAGTTATCTTAAAAATGCGAGGGCACTTCCTGTCTGACGCAGAACCCGTGCTCTGCTTCATCATTGGCTGTTTATTTAGCAACACTCCATTATGTTGACACAGCGACTCCTATCACGAGGTCCACCACTTTGCCTTTAATCAAATTGACAGCAGAAGAACCGATAATCAATGGGGCTATTTACATAATGCCAGGCTGCAGAATAAAGAAACTAAACAAATGATGCCACCTGTCATGGCATTGTAAAGTGGGAAGTGGGACACTCCTAGTAACCGGGTTACACCGAAGTGGACGTATGAAAGCGCAAAATCAGCATTTTTTTGCCCCAACTGTCCCCAGAGGCAACACACACACTGACTTTAAAGTCATCTTGTGGTTCTCAAAGCGAGGTCCAAGGGCCCCCTGGTCAAAATAGGTTGCTATACATTTAAAAGAATGGTGCTGGTACCATCGCATATCTACAGATGGGGAACATTTGCGCCAACAAAACAAGCTCATCATGTCCATTACTCCCACCGCATTGGCATCGGGCCAATAGAAACGCTGATTTGATTGTGACAAAGAGAGTTCATTATTTTAAAGTCTAAATATCTGTATATATTAGAATTATGCCAGCCTTGTTACTGTTTTTTTTCGGAGAGCTTTTAACATCAATTACTTGACACGTAGGCTATAAATGGTTTAAGTTTAGTCCACATGAAATTTGAATAAAATCACTCTGGTGTTAACATTCAATAACATTGCAAATTTCCCCGCTCTGGGACTAATAAAAGATCATCTCATCTTTATTATTAACACTAAAAACATGAAAAGAGTCTGATACAAATAGCTCTAATGGCATCTCACAGTACAGCTAGTATTATATGCTTTATTCAGATCGGACTATGCCAGTGAACTACAATACATCCAGAACTCAGCGGCCCGTCTGCTCTCAAAACCTCCGCTGGCAAAGAATCCAGTCCAGAATCCTCATTAAAAACAAAGCTCTTCCCAACCTCCCCTCTTCATACCTTTCGGACCTCCTGCTTGACCTCTGCTTGACCTCTGCTATTGCTAACGACGCTACACATTATATCCACATTCCAGCTTCCTGATTAATCGACAGCCTGAAGCAGTAATTTGTCAAGACCGCTAACGCGCCAACAGAAGGCAGAGGAAGGAGCTCGGACACATTCAAGAAGACAAAGCCGGACTGATTAAAAACGTGCATCATCTTTGGATGAATAGCGACACTAAATAAGTTCGGACCTGGAAATTTCAGAAAGCTAAAGTCAGAAATTGAGCATTTAATCATGTTCAATCTAAACAATGTTTTGTCTGCTCACCGTCTTACCGGGGATGAGGGGAAACAATGTTTTTTTCTGGAGCTGGGTGAAATATTTCCTGTGGAAAACGAGCCGATATCAACGTTCTAATTTAGTGGTATTCCACCCCGCTGCCTCTCGTCAAACTTCTTCTCTCCGAGTTCTCCAATTTTAAGGATGACAAGTACCCCTTATAGCTTTTGGGAGTGCAATACCACTTTGTCACAGATAATTAAACCAATCATCCAGCAACCTTCTGGAATAAAAACCAATAGTTGAGAATCTAGAAGGCTGCTCGGCTGACATTTAGATTGTTTGTAGAAGCGTCTACCCTTTTCAGCGGCGCTATGAAATCCATAGACCAACGTATGCAGTTTAGTGGACTTCCTCCTCAGCCTCGGTGACAGAATGACAGATAGACTTTTACTGTTGGAGCAGAAAATTGAACGCCGATGAAAAGCACAGAGAAACATTTGGAATTGGTACTCTCACTCGCAAAGAGGTCTATAATGCCAATTATAGGGGTTTTAAGGCATTATCTGCCCACGAATTGATTATGGTGTCGATCCGCCGAGTGTCTTGCGGTCACAGTTCATATCTAACGTTGATTTATTTTGAAGAAAAAAGTACAACACAAAAAAAAAATTCAAAGGAAAATCCTGTGAAATCAGACAAACAGAAAATAATGTTCAAGCTGTCCGCATATTGAGGCAGAAAAACAGCATCAAGAGGAGAAATGCTCTTTAGACGGCGAAAAAAAGGCCATTATTAACATTCTTATGTGTTACGATCTGCTTATACATTGCATAATAGTCATACGCATGTAATGCTTTAAAACAATAATCATCACGGATTATAAAGCAATTTATAATGATTTAAAAGGTTAAGTATCATAATACTTCATACTTGCTGGTCACTCACTAACAGCATAGAGTGAATGGCATTTAAAGTAAGTAATGACCACTTATAGTGATAACCAGACAGAATTGTGTTACTGTATATCTGCCTATAACTCAGGAATTTCATTACTTCACTTAAAGCACCCAATGACCGATAAGAATGACATTATAATGCATTAAAACATTATGAAAAGATTATAATGCATTACACCCATGAGAATAGATCCTTTCCCAGAAATGTCATTGAGTAACCAGCAATTACGAAGCAATATGATACTTGGACCTATAAATCAATGTAAAATGCATTATAATGTTTTATGAACATTTGTACGCAGATTATTTTGCATTATGAGTATGTTTAGAATTATTATATTATATATTATGGAACTTGTAGAAAGCTCCCATAGGAAAAAAAAACAGTCCTGTGTTTAAAAAAAAAGAAGCTTCCCACATAAACGTATAAAAGTAATCCGCTTCACATTGTAGCTCCTCTGAAGCCCAACATTGCAATTCAGCAAAAACAAAAGAATGTACCACTAATTAAAGCAAAAAGAAAAGAAAAAACTTGCATTATTTATTTGTAATTACGTGGCGAGTTCACCATGTATGATCTCACATTACATTAGTGCAGCTCGGCTGTGAGGCTGGTTCTGCCCAGAGGAAGAATCATTTACTATAATGGCCTCCGTTTTCTCCTTTTTCCATAATAATAATAATAATAATAATACAACAATAATTTATAATAATAATGAGCTTCTATACAAAACTCAACACAATATAAATGATTCTGCCACTTTCTATGGTCTCCATTTACTGGAACCTGTGTGATAAAATATTCATAGGTTTTTATTGTACACAATTGGCTGAGCTCAAGCAACGATGTCAGAGTCTCTCTCTTATACAACTGTGGCCTGAGGCACCATGTCTATAAATACATACTCACGAGATAATATTTATATATATATATATATATATATATATATATATATATATTTATATATATATATATATATATATATATATATATATATGCCGTTGTGCAATTCACTCATTTAACATTTTAACTTTAAGGAGGTTTATGTGCAAGACTGAAAATAGTCGGGTGAACCTTTCAACCCCTTTTGATACACATTAATTCATGATTGTCCATTTCTCATATTTATGATTTTTACATCCTAGATCGATCACTTACACTCGATCTTGATGCAACTGTAATGATATTTTAGGATGGCATTCAGGTGGAAGACAATTTGGAAGAAAATACACATTTTATATTGTATGCAGGATTTTTTCCCCATATAAGTGAGATCCACTGACTTGATCTGCTTTAAAAAACTAAACTAAACTTTTCCTCTCAAACTAACCAACAAGTGGATGCAGAGGCGGCGAGTGACGGCTGCTCCCCTCCTGACTTGACCTTCGTTTTGGTTTCGCTTCTCAGACCACGAGTCTGAGGACGACGCTCCGTGCTCAAGTACTGCGACTGAGAGCAGAGCTTTCTTCAAAGAGTGCGACGCAGAGACGCAGGAAAAGTGGATGGAAAGCCACAGAACGTTGGTCCTTAAGAAATGTGCCGTCTACCTGGCAGCCAGAAGCCGACGGTGGAGTGGTATTGAAGCGGTTGTTGGATTAAAACCACTCTAAACAGCGGTAGATAACGCTTTCATACAAATGCTTCATGAAGTACTACTGCTCGTGGATAAGATACTAAAAGCATGTGTGAATTTACACACGCATGCACTCGCACACGCACAGTGAAGCAGGTGCAGAGCCCTTTCAATAATTCATCTCTGTGAAGTCCTGCACGCATGTTCATGCCACGCCACCCAGTGTATAGTCGAGTAGCTGGGGTTAACACACTGTACCGACGCTGCTCAAAAATATTATTCTCCGGCATCCTTCTTGATGGGGAAAAAAAATGCCACGGGTGCTGTCGCGGGGTAACGACTCCCCCGGCTGGCTCCAGAAAGTGCACAGCTGACCCAATTTGCTGAAGAAATGCATCGGTTTTAATGCACCTCTCAAAGATTATTATGACGCGCAAAACATTTTCGAAATCTCATGGCGCCATCAGACATCATCAGTGAAATAGCCTATTATGACTTCCACATTTTGTTTGTCGTTTCTAAATGGACAAGGGAATTAACATTTGTTGCAGAGACGGCTTTACGTTCAAGGAGGGCACAAAAGAGGTTAACGGTATTCCATAGGTGACGCATAGCGTGGGCATTTTTACATTCAAATGTTGCTGTAATATTCATCATATCTATTGATGAGCCTGAAACAGCATAGATGATGTTGCAGCACCTGTTCAGGAAAAAAGGCTTTGGGCCAATGACTGTTTAATTGAAGATTCTTTTTTTTTTTTTTTTTACATAGAATCCATCACCTCCTCGAGGGGTTCAAATAATCTAATGGGAGCTAAAGTGTACAAAGATTAAGCATACAGAGGATATTGGAAACAGCTCCTACTTTCTAATAATAGACAGGTAACCCTTTGATGCTCAACAGATAGAACGTAGTACTGCACCATGTTATCAATGGGAAATAAGTTAAATATGAGTTGCGGATACAAACATTGCAGCAAATAAACACAACTACAATGACATGTTTTTAACGAGCTTAACGAGATTCCTTCTCATCTACAGTGTCTCTAAGTGTGAGGCTTACGGAGACGTTACGGCATTAAAAGCATCCATTGGACTAACGGTTCTTGACACGGTGGAAAAGCTTGAACCGTACCCATAACCGTAATGGCGCCTCTGATAGTCTTTATCAATCCTGATGAAGGCATCCTAATGGGCTGAGGCAAATCATCTGGGTTCATAATCAGCAAGACCCACGAGGCCTGAACTGGAGCCGCAAAACTACGTTTACAGAGATGAGGAATGTGAGGAAACATCCGCCGCCGCCTGCACTAGAATATCAGTCCAGAGAGCGTAATCTCACTCATCTCTACGTCAGCGTTCCTCGATAAAAGAGGTTTATGTGAAATGAAAGTATCTGAGGAACAGTGAATCCAGTGAAGTATTTGCCATTATCCCCACTATTTCTGTCTCATCAGATAACTCACATTTCCACGCCGTCGCTTCGTTTTGCAGATTGCGTTCTCTTTGCAGAAGCGGGACAGCCCCAGCTGACTAATCAAAATGCTGGCAGAGGCCAAATCTCAGAAAACAAACACCCGCAGTAAATCAAAAGTGATTTCAGAAGATGATCACAGATGGTGCGACCGAGGAGCGCGCCTACAAATTCATGTGTCCCCGGTGATTCAGACATTTCCCAAGATGCCGTCTACACTTCTGCAGAATAGCCTCCAGCCCATTATGAATGCAAACAAAAAACAAAACAAAAATGGCTTGACGCCGATTCTGGAGGTGCACACACCAACCGACAGGTAATGGATCCACATATTGCGATTAGCATCCAAAAGGACATATCCCAGATGTTTGCACGTTAAAACTCTTTTATCTCGGATAAGGATTTCCGTTCGTGGAGTTTCCCCAAAGTGGTGGAAGTGTGTGACCTCAGCTCATGATCTCATAATCTATGCAGACACACACACACAAGTGACTCACCCCACTGCAACGGAGCGAGCTGTAGGTGCTCCAGGACCAGCTGGTTGAGGACTCCCTCCACGCTGGCCTCGCCGCCGCGCCGCAGGGACGGGTGGGTAAGGTTAAGGACAACATGATGGAGAGGCTCGGTGCATTTCTAAAACTAATCAACAGGACACACACACACATCATAGTTACTAAAGAAAACTAAAAAAGCATCATACTGTATGTTGTGAATATAAAAAACGGCACCTCCATTCATTATTTTCATCATTAGCATTTTGTTGTGCAGTGGATTCATTGTTGGGATGTCAAAGGTGCATGTAAAGCATGTTTCTGTAACCTGATTATAATGGTCGCTGATCACAGGGCAGGCTATCAATGCAGGACTGCTGCATCCAAACAAACACGGCTGTCAGAGAGCAATTACCCAGATAATATGTGGTGATAAGCACACAGCTGATCATTTACACAGCTGACATTTGGAATAATGGGTGAGATGAGCAGCGCCCGGGGCACCGAACCTCTGTCCATTAACCTTTGAGAGAGAGTACGGTATGCACACAGAGGGGAGAGAGAGAGAGAGAGAGAGAGAGAGAGAGAGAGAGAGAGAGAGAGAGAGAATCTCTACGGACAAAACGTACTGTGCTGAAAAAAATCTTTTTTCCCCAAACTTCTGACTCATGATGAATCACCCGTTACTACCTGCACACCGTCTCATATGAGCGGGAAACGGGGAACAATGGCAATGTTGTGGCTTTGATCACTTAGAAATATGGAATTCCTACTTTGAGGCTTCGGTGGAACCGTTGGGGGAAAACGAGAGCACCTCGCAGACGCATCATCTCTTCATCGATTCAGCCCGGATGTTTACAGCCCCGGTGATCAAAGCCCGGTTAAATCCTCAGCGGACCCTCGTGCAGGTCCGCCTTGAAACGGCCACGTTGCATAATAAAGGGAACGTTTGTTATGTGTGCAGCGCACAAGAGTATCCCCTGGTTGATTCTATACATACCAATAACATTATGTGAGCATGTATTATGAGGAGATTATATATATAGACATTATAAAACACACACAACATGAATATACACCATAATGCATCGACAACTGCTGGATGGATTACGGTAAAATTTCCCACGGATATCCAAGGTCCCTAGAAGATCAACTGTAATGATTTTGGTGATTCATGATATGATCATGTCGATATTAGCATTCAGCTCACATTTGCACATGTAAAGTGTCTTCATATTTCTTACAGTGTTTTCATATTTCATATTTTGTCTCAGGTTTTTCGTTTTCATATTTTATATTTTGTATAGTGTTCTCATAGTTGTATATTTCGTCTCTTCCCTGTATAGTGTGTTTTTTCTTATTTGTATTTCTTCTTCTTCCAAAACTGTTGACTCGGAGAGCGCTGCGAAAAAAATTCCAATAAGTCTGGACTGTTGGTCTCGGCACAAATGGCCAAATAAAAACCTTGAACCTTGAACCACTGTGACTGAATAAATCCCTCAAAAAACCGCTAGCATTGGTGTTTTGTTTAATTTAACTGGATAGCAACTTAAAATGTCTTAGAACCATGTACTCTTGTTAAAAAAGGATGAAGGAATAATCCCACACACACATCCACTTTGACAACAATTGGAGATACACGTTTATCTAAACTAAATAAAGGACAGGGAACATCTATCTATCTGTCTAGTACAGTATAAATGCAGCTCTATGAAAGGGGTCAAAACATGGCCTCTTCTTCTTCTCATCCATCAATCTTTGTATCGGGCACTTTTCCACTTACGGGTCACAGTGGCAGCCGGCTAAGCAACGTAACCCTGCAGGCGTCACGAAATTAACTCCATTGGTTTCATGTACAGGTTTGTCCACCAAGAATAACGCCGCTAACGGACTTTCTATTGGCATTATTTTTTTGACCTGAGCGACACGAAGAAAGAAAAAAACAAAAAAACACCCAACAATCCGTGTACACAAACCAACAGATTGCATTCCGAGAGACTGAACCCTGATGTCTTTCAGCCCTTCACCTGGTTTATATTGATCGGTAAACTTTTACTTCACATATCTATCTTTGCATGACAGTTGTTGCGTCTTCAATCAGATGCATGAGAACAAGGGTCGGGGAATGGTTTGTGTGAACAACATTCTGTACATCTGATGGGGCAGACTGTTAAATAAAAATGGGAAGCATCACTAGATCCATGTATCTGTGGACGTGTCAGGATTCTCTCAGATTAAGCACTCCAATAACAAGTGAAATCCACTTTTGGCAGCGCTGCATCGTATATTTTTCGTGGGCCAACGAGCGACAATTCCATTCCCTTAAATTGCTGCAGAGCCGAGCAATCATAGAAACAATGTGTGGATGACCAACATGCATGTCAACTCACGAAACGCATCGTCAACAATCACTTGGAGTTTGGCACTTTTATGTCTCCTCGCCCAGAATACTTTTATGTCTTCCACCACAGCTCTTGCTGACGAACGAAAATGGAAAAGTCATTGCAAACATTAATTCAGAACTTCTCTTCAGCTCCTTGAAACGCCTCCAAAGTGTTGCTTTGAGAATTGGTGCGTCTCCGCTTTAGGCTGACGAATAGCTTGAAGTATTTTGTTATATTTTTGGTGCTTTATTCACCAATTCCTTCATACATGTGGACAATTTAGACTTACTAACTAAATATAAAAGCTACAACAGATGTCGTTTATGTACAAAACATAAAAGGCGACAGTATGTGAACAAATATCATCATTAAAAATAAATAATTTAAAAAGAAAAGAAGAAGGTAGAGAAGTATTAAAATACAGAAATGGAGGGGGTTCGGGTTGTGATGCATCGAAGGCGAGCTTTGCAGGGTGGGTTTTGGTTTAGTATTATAGATTATTTATGTTCATATCGTCACACTCCCACAGCTAAAAGCCTACATTAACATAAATATTTGAGTCGTGGCATTGGCACATATTTAGTGCTAGGTAATAAACTCTTCAGTCAAAAGGATTGTAGTAAAGTCCTTTCCTTCGTGTTATCCCCTCTCTCACTATCAGAAAGTAGCAGAAATGCCAAAGAAAAAGAGAATAAATAAATAATTGCTTGTCGTAAAACACACAGAGTGGGCAGGTGGTGCAGGAGCAGAGGAGTCTTGACGGCTACGAAGACCCTGAGACCGAGTTGAGCGAAATGACCCAAATAGTGCCGCCTCAGGATTACAGCTGAGAACAATGTTAAAGCGAGTGGCGCCGTAACATGCCGCTGCTTCTGGCTGCCTGTGATATCCAAGCCAGATAATGTCCAAGACAGCTTTACAGGGCGTTACAATAATAACTGTGTGGATATCACTGCTGGTTAAGGGACCTGCAGACACACAACTTCACTTCTACACTGTGTATCCAGAGAAGATTCATAAACTTAGCAATAACCCCCTCAAGGGGAACTATTAACACATTCCCTCAATTATTTCTTCCGTTTTTGTTTTTTTTTCTTCCAGTGGAGCCTTTTCCAATGAGTGAATCACTATAACTGAACACCATCAACAAAACAGGAATTACAATACAGGGAACTTATAAATTACAAATTAAAGTGACTGTTACTCTGCTCGGGGCCAAGTGAGTGCTTTGGAGTGTGACACGCACTGTAATCATCTCTTGCTTTTTTATTTCTCTTGCTTTTCCATGTTGTAAAAAGGGAAAATCCTCCCTGAAGCAGAATGCACAAGGATGGGAGACCGATGAGTCACGAGCCTCACACACGGAGACGATAGCGTTAATAACATCATGTGATGGTTCTGCTGTTGGTCCATTACATTAATAATTAAGTTAACATAAGTTGTGTTTAGATATTTCATCCAATTTACCTATATTTTAACGTGGAGCTTTTGGTTACATTTTCCACGACGGCCTTGAGAGAGAGGTAAATTTGTTTTTCTCTCATAAGTTATATATACTTAGATCTGCACATTTCCTAAATGTTTTTGTCCCTATAACCCTTAAACCCCCACAATGATCTGTTTTACTGTCTACTGAGCAGCGTCTGAATGCGTCTGTTGATGTACTTGCTGTTGAGCTTCAAGGGAAACTTAAAATTAAATTAAATTCACAAATTGCACTCATAACATATGTTCTAAACAGGCCATTTCAGGCAGATTTATGCAACAGTAAAAGGAGTGCTATCAGGCTTGCTGTTGGGAATATATTTGTATGTCATTTTCTTTCTTCATCCCTGCCTACACGCTGACAAATTACTTGTAGATAAAACAATGCACGTAATGATGGGGGTGTTTGCGCGCCTTCATAAAAAGGGAAAAATATAATGGCATCTTCAGGAGCTCAGAGATTGGATTCATCATTAATTGTACACCATGCTCACCAACAATCTGACAGGCACTTTTTAAAAATCTCCAAATATGTTCACCGGCAACGGCAAACTGATGAGAGATGGGCCGACGCGAGGCACGGCACACATGATGACGAGTAGCTGTTTTCAACAGAAGAAACTTTTTCTCATGAACTTTTATCTGCAGTTCATCTTCAGAAACTTTGTTGAAGTTTTGATATTAACCAACAATAGTTTCAGGAACCTACATAGTCCCCCCATTTCCCGAGGCAGTGCATGGGGTGGAGTCCTTGGTGAACATATGCCAATCTGATTGCAACAAACACTGGATGTCACGAACCGAATAGCACATGATCGTCCACATGGGTGGACATTTGATTTTGGTCTCAAAGGTGGTCAAATTAAGGTTACTGATCTTCACCGGCTGAAGGAGACTAAAATATGTAGATTTATAATCATTTTCTAGGCCTTACATTGTAAATAAGGAATGTCCATGTGTAAAATATGATACTTAAGAAAGAATATAAACAATAAGGGGGAGTGAACCTTATGAAATTGTGTATCGTATCATGGGGAAAGTCACAGTTAGTTTAGTTAGTGTGTTCACATAGGAGATGTTGTAGGTAGGCCAGGAATGTGAAATGAAGATGAGCTCACAGTTCTCCTCAAAATGGGTGCCGTGCCAGGTACCCCTCTGTACTGAAAAACAACGTCAAGAACCAGGAAGCAAAGCGTGCTGAGGTACCACCTCTGAACCAACCCGAATGCTGCCTCCACCTGTTAAACTTATAACCAATTGCACGTTGTAATATTAAGCCAATGAGCGACGACGACGCCCTTTATATGGATCTATAATATCAAATGTTTTACACCGATCGTGGTGCATAATTTTAAAGCTAGACAGTTGACTGCAGTTAGATATTCGGTGGCCTGTGGACGGAACTATTTCTTCAAGTCTACCACCCAAAGATCTCAGAACATAACAGATAGCAACAACAAAAAAAAACATTTAAATCCTACTGGCCTTGAGTAATAGAAATCTGACCACAACATACATGGACGTCTCAGCATGTAGGGTCTCTGCCAACAATTCCACAGAACACAAATACCAACCCTTGCATCTATATCACAACTTTTACCTATTGTCAAGGCAAGAGTGCGTTGATGGTGAAAAGCCAGTAGATAACGGTATATCAAGAGATGGATAGAAAGAGTTGTCTCCCTGAGGAAAAGCAGATGGCAGAGTGCAGCTTGCTGACGATGCTGTCAAACACTACCGCGGTCGGACCACAAAGCTCAAAGACGAGCACCTACGGGAAAATGTTCTCTCGTATTGATGCGAGTATGCGACACAATTGCACATCCACAGACGCACACACACACTAAGACATCACTTCACAGTGTCAGAGCGGCAAGTACTTCGCCATACGCTTTTGCCATCTGTCCGCGCAGGCGAACAAGTTCCCTGTTGGCCAGAGGGTCTCCAGATGTAGGATCCAGATGTCCCGCATCGTTGATCCGACTGTCAACCGACAGCAACATTCAACAAACACGGTGCAGAGGAATTCTGTTTGACCACATATCGAAATGTGTGACGAAGAATGAAAACCTATATATATATACATATATATAGTGCTTTTAGTGACATTCAACTCGACCACAATGGAAGGATATGATGCTCCAGCAGATGCCCAGCTTGCTGTTGATCTGGGAGCCCTGGGCATGCTGTCGCTCCTCCTCCAGCTGCTTGGGGTTAGTGAAGCGAGCCGTCTCCTGGTCCGGCTGTGGCAGACTCTCAAAGTCAAACTTATCAACCTGGATGGCCATCCTGCAACAGGAGATGGGAGAAGCACTTAGAGACACAACTTTCTGCTTACATAATTTCCGGTTGGCCAAAAGGAAAATTACATTGCAACATTTCTCAGACTCTGGGGAAGACGTAACAGTTACATAACGGTTACATAACTGTAATTTAAAGATCAGAGTCATCAATACAACATGTAAAGATATATAGTAGAGTAATGGTGTTTTCCCTCTGTGTGTTATCAGAGTTTCCCTTTTCTTTGTTTATGTGTCATATGGAGGAAATCCATCAATATTCTCTGAATCTGGAATTAAGCACCTTGAAAAAAAAAGTTCATAAAGTTGAAATTATTCGACTCAGATTTATAGAGTACAATTTGCTGATACTTAGTCCGTTTTGGTCATTTTTAAATGTAAAAAAAACTAAACAAAAAAAACATTTAGTGTCTACTGTAGTTCTTTTTTGATAAACGGATGCCCATCACAACTTCCCAGATTGAAAGGCAGCTCCTTTTTCTGCATTTGCACATTTCCTCTAATGGATCACAGCCGTCGACTCTTATCTTCATCTGCAGAAGATACTTTTCAGATCGATCATGACATGCCATTAGACAGACCGAAAGTCTGGGTAGGACTCTCTGGCGCAGCATTTAACTGGTTTAAATCCTGCTTGAAGGGCCGACAATACTTTGTGTCATTAGCTAATTGCACATCAGAGCTGACTAGGATGACATGTGGTGTTCCCCAGGGTTCAATACTGGGGCCTCTTCTGTTCAGCATCTACATGCATTGTTATCAGATTATGAAAATATTATGAAAAACAACAAAGTGTGTGATAATAATTATCCAGACGACACACAAATCTACATAAAAATATCATCATGGGACTATAATCCCATACAAGGGCTGGCTAAATGCATTGAAGAAATTAACAACTGGATGTGCCAGAATTTTCTTCAATTAAATAAAACAGAAGTAATTGTTTTTGGTCCAAAGGACGAACAATTGAAAGTCAGTGCTCAGCTTCAATCACTGATGACCAGGAAAATCACTCCAGTTCCGAGGTCTTTGCACTGGCTTCCAGTACAACAAATAATTGACTTTAAAATCCTGCTGCTGGTTTATAAAGCTCAGAATGGTTCAGGGCCCAAATACGTTTGTGATCTACTGCTACTTTATGAACTATCCCGACACCTCAGGTCGGGACGGGTCTACTTTCTGTTCCACGAGTCAGAACTAAACATGGAGAAGCAGCGTTCAGCTTTTCTGCTCCACAGATCTGGAACAAGGTCCCTGAAAGCTGCAGGTCTGCTGAGACCCTCAGCTCCTTTAAATCCAGATTGAAGACTTTGATTCAAGATGCAATTGAACCAGATTCAAGGATATTAATTTCTTTATTTCTTAAACTGCACTGAAACTTTAATTCAATTTTTGTTTTGCTTTTTGACAGTTTTTTTTATGTTTTAATGAATGTTCCTTTTTTTAAATCTTGTTTATTTCTGTACACATTGTGTGTTTGTTTGAATGTGTTTGTTTTGATGCATTTAATGGTTGTATGTGAAGCCCTTTGAATTGCCTTGTTGTTAAAATGTGCTAAACAAATAAACTTGCCTGGCCTTGCTTATATGTTCTGCCTCATGACAACCAATGTGGGCTGCTTTGTGTGGTTTGACAAGTTTTAAATGATGTATCTAGTCTGAACAAACACCCTCAGGTCCAAGCTTGCCCCTCTATGTTGTGGGTATGTTATTTACTTATTTACAAGAGGCAGGGTTCTCGTTGCCCGAGGCTACGTCAAGTGTCACATCCAGGATTGAAGTCTTGTTGTAGCAAACTGAGCTGAGACACCTGTGCTCCAAAAGTGACTACAAAGCCAACAAATAAATAACCATGAAGCATTCAGGCCCTCCACTTAAAAATGAAAATGCCAAATGGATCCATTTCAGTCCAGTTTTTAGTAGGAGCTTAATGAACCCACCACTCTGCAGAGCTACAAAGGTTCTCCCATCTTTTAAGACATCGTTATTACATTCTGCTCCCATGAACCTCCATTCCCAGAAGCCCCTGTTTTGAGCAGAAGAGGAAGAAGAAGAAGAAAAAGCTGTCTGCTACGTAGAGCCTAACATCTGACAAACACAGTTATAAGAAAGTTAAACATCCACTGTAGCAACGACAGTAAAACCTACATATTCTTCTAAGGAGCTGGCAGATATTAAAACAGAGACAAAGGAAGTGGGAATATTAGATTTTCATCCAGCGGATTTAAAGAAATATGTCTTTAAATTATTGCTGAGGATGCGTCAAGTCTGCTGGATGTGTTAATAAGTGAATGTTTACTGAAATGTTAGCCATAGCAATTTTATAATACAATAGTGTATGCATGTATATATGTGATATGACGAATGCAATAAAGTTTAAGATTTTAAGCTTAGCGTTGAGATTCCCTTGCAGCATAGGCTCTAAACATATTGAACCATTGCATAGTGAAGCATAAGCCCTTTACAGGACAGAAGGAAATGTCTCAGCCTGTCACTGGTGTCATTCTGAGTGATAGGCTTTGCTTCAAGTGTTGAACTGAGAAACAGACTTCAGAGTCTTCTTCACACAGAGGGAACAGTGCAGGGGAGAAGAAAAAAACGCTGCGGTCCATTTTTCCTTGCACTCAGCACTCCCGTCATTCTCTACCTAGAGAAATGACACAATATGGCCTCGAGCTGTGCGGCTAACTGCAAATTACCTGGACATTTATGTCCACAGGAGGCCCACTCACAATGAGAGGGTCCTATAAATGTTGAGTAGAGTCTCACTCGAGAGTGTCGCATCCTGTTTTTAAGCCTCGACGAATAACTACTTTGACCAATCCAAACATGACTTCTCAGAAATCATATTCGAGAGCAGCAGCGACTTCTGCTTTGTTGTTTTCCTTCGGTTCGCTGAGCAAAGCACAGGGGATCCGTGTATTGATCGGCAGGTGCGTCGCTGGATTCCGGTTCAGAGGCCACGGCGGCTCCCGAGGGAGAGGAGGACGAGCCGAGTCGAGCCAGGGGGACGGAACCGGCAACTGCTGCGTTTCCTCTTTACAGCCGTCATCATCGAGCAATCACATGAAGTATTAATAATCTGATAATACAACATAACTATATTGATCTGGCAAATAATTCATTCTCTCCCTCTCTCTATCTCTCTAAACTGACTTTCAAAATAAAAGCTACCAAGAACAGAAATCAAAATTAGTGGCAGTGAACGTGGTTTAACACTCATTCATTAAGTCAGTTAGTTAATAATAAAAATAGAAAAAAAAAATAAAAAAAAATAAATACATAACGGGTCAGATTAATAATATAAAAGAAATACCGCCTGCAAACCTGAATTTCAATAGTGTGAATAAATAGTCAACCTTAATAATAACAAATGCCTTTCCAAAGACAGACTTGACCTCAATATTACGGTTCAACTCCTCGGAGCGTTCCGATTGGCTCACTAGAACGGTCGTGCTGCGAATGATCACATGCATCGGAGAAGATATATAAAGATGTATATTGCGGCAGAGCTTAAACATATATGGAAATATTATGTAAAAGCCATATTGCCCAGCCCAGGTTTGTTTATTATTATGGGTGCAAAGATGAACCGATAGTCGTGAAAAAAAAGGTATAAGGCCGATATCAAATTGGTAAATTTGACTCACAGAGGGGGGCTTCGCTTCAAAAATAAATAAATTGATACATAGGTAATAAGCAATATAGACAGAACGTGTTACCTGTGTGTATTATCAGGGCGAGAGAGAGAGCGAGGTGTCTGTGAGCGTACGAGACCCGATCCCACCTCTCTCCTGCATACAGAGATGCCAGCAACCGGTGTGCAGCTCGCCCGGCAACAACAAAACAAGAAAGGGTCTCCAACGTGTCCGAGCTCCCTCATAAGTGAGGGATGTGAGTGTCGTTACAGGTGTTCTGCAGCCTCACCTGTCTTGCATACCATATTGCAACATCATTAATGAAATTACAAGACCAAAAAAAAAAAGATCTCGACGAGTCCAGAGACACACGTACATCAAAGCGAGTTGGAGGAGAAAAAGGCAATGCAATTATCATTACACAGCCTTTTCAACAGAGCAGAGCACAAATTAAATAACAATTACGACTTCAAAACAAAGACGAAAGGAAAGCTAGTGTTCTTGCTGCGACGCACTCAAACACACACCCGCCTTTGAAGATTAGCGGCACGAGGCTCATGTCACCGACTGAAGTCCCGGCTTCAAATGGGCGCTGCTTTTTATTCCGTCCTCTTCAAAAGCGCACGTTACACATCAAGTCTAAAAATACCACGGTGCCACAATGCAAATGGGTCCTAAATGGGAAGACTGGGCCCGGCCTGTTTTTTTCTTTGGACAGGTAATTACCGACAGCCAGACGGCCAAATTCAAATTAACACTTCAAATGAGGAGAAACATGGAACGGAATTTTCATTTAGCTTCAAATTCAGCCATAAAAAAGAGGATTTCATATTTCTTGTGAAAGCCATTCACTGTAACTCTGACGTCATGTGAAACTAGCTGCATGTAGAATTGTCTCGTTTATTACGTTGTTCATTTGGTGGGATTTGATTTGAACACTGAGACTTCTACGCTTCACACAAATCAGTGTAAGAAGGAAATTGTGTGCTCGCTAATTAAAGAGGCTAAGAATGGCGGGGATATAACATTGTGTGTGCTAATAAGAGACTAATTGTGTTGTTTCAGATTTGCATGGCACATGCCACTTTACTATCTGAGCAACGACAGGAGTTGGCAGCAGTGTGAATAACTATTTCTAGTCAAATTAAATTCCAAAGTAACAGTTTTATGACCTTGGAAATGACAGTTACATGAATGAATAATTGATAAAGGATAAAAAAATAAAAAAAAGGACAAAGCTGCGGATAGCTGCTCATTTTAGCCAATATTAAGCTTTGATGATTTTCAAGTATCATCATTGTTTCATCATTTTTAGACTGTAAAATGCATGAAAAAGCATCTTAGCCAAATGCGGCAATAGGTTTTCGTATACAACAGTTACCCAATTCATAAAAATATAAAAGGCTGAAAAGCAACAATCAATGCATTAATGATGGAATTGTTGTTAAGCCAGTTAAAAAGCACGAGGCCCGTGAGATGGGCGATAAACTTTACCATTTGAAATGCCGTAATTAGTTGTTGGTTCTCAAAGTAATAGCAGCATGACGGCAAACATTATTTTAAAACAAGTTTACCCCCTTCCTGCTGCAGTGAAACTTAATGGAAACCTCATTTAAAAACAGCAACAACTATTTCAATAAGTTACCTATTATATAATGAAACCTATTAGTGTACCAGTGAAGCAGTGCAATATAAAGCACAAGTAAGTCCATAGAGCGGTGGATGTAAGCGGAACAAAGACCACATCAAACCCCAAAGCACCCCTGAAGGCGTTTTCTACGAAGGCAGGAGAGCATTTCAGGAAGAGCCCTCACACCACCATTCCCATCTTCTCCGTCCATTGATTTGATTGTGGAGTCTTTTAAGGATTAGCCCATATCTGGAGACTAATCTAGCCTATTACAAGGCTTTTAATAACAAACTGTGTGCCGAGCTGGGGCCACTGTTGAACATCTCTGGGTCTGATTCCCAGTCCAATTCACCTCCCTGCCTCAACCCCCCCACTGATACCAGCCTGCTTGGCCTTTATTTCCCTGGCCGAGAAAAGGCGGCAAGGGTAGATGGGAGATTGGACGGATGGACCGATTTCACCGAAATTTTCGATCTGTTCAAAAGAGTGAGCTGTGAATTGTGTTAGCGCTGGAATAAATCCTGCAAAGACATGCACGGATGAAAGGCACATCTTCAGAAATAAGCAATGTTATTCGTGTCCCTGCATACAGATGGAGAAGTCTATTTTCTTGTCGGCCTGCGGGGCTTTGCGCTGGCCAAGTGAAATGTTTGTCAGGTGCAAACAATGTTTTTCTTTTGGTTGCCAGTTTTTAGTTTTCTAGCCTGTATCCATTTGGTATTTTGATGACTCACAATGGGCTTGACTCCATGACAGTTGCAGCAAAAGCAGAGATTTGTGCTGGCTCAGAGCAAGTTGAAAGTTTCTTTTCATGGCTCTGCAAAACACATTTTAACAGATCTACAAACTACTACAAATTACATTGTTTATTATTGTTAGGCTACTAAAACAAAAACAAACAAAAAAGGAATTATTGTGGCTTCAGTTATATTTGAGAAATAACATTTTCAACACATTTCATCATCATGTCTCAAATTGTAACATAACCTCTCGCTAACCCTAACCAAGTGTTCCGAGTCTCAACATAATAGTATCAAATGCTACATAGTGGTAGTGTCTATAGTGTGGATTCCTGGATATTAAATGTCCATCAGCAGTTTCCTAGTGGTGATATTTGTTGTTAAAGTTTGGAACTATATCACAGCAAGTAAACCAGTCTTTGCATGCGATTGATTTGGAATGAGCATCAGCCAATGAGTCCGTCTTAAAGAAATGCATTTGAGGCCAGAGCACAGACCAATCGGCTTACAGGCAGATACGGTCATGGTTCAGGAGAGTGAGAGACGACACAAAGAGGCGACTGTTCGTTCTAAACATCAATGGCGGCTCCTGAAGAAGTTGGCGTAGATGCTGCAGTAGCATCTGTTATATCAGAACTGGACAATGTTTCTTCACTGAAAGAAGGGCAAAGGAGGACACTGAAGGCTTTTCTTCTGTGGCTTCACTAAGAGTTTGATTGACAGACGGGTCATCCGATATTTTTTTAAAAGTGCATGCCCATTTCCAAACACTTTTCAGTTGCTGCCTCTCAGACGGTTCTGTGGAACAAACCATCTGGCGGGTCAGGTTAGTCATCGAGTGGAACCGCTGCAACTCCCCTGAGGATGTAACGGAGGACTGTTCGCAGCAATTCATTTTGAAAGTGCGACGGCCAATGACACTCCAACAGTCAACGGCCAATGGAAAAACTCCAACAGTCAATGGCCAATGGGGAACCTTTAACAGTTAACGGCCAATGGGGAAACTCCAACAGTCAACGGCCAATGTGGAACCTCCAACAGTCAGCGGCCAATGGGAAAACCCCAATAGTCAACGGCCAATGGGAAAACCCCAACAGTCAATGGCCAATGGGGAACCTCCAACAGTCAATGGCCAATGGGGAACCTCCAACAGTCAACGGCCAATGGGGAACCTCCAACAGTCAACGGCCAATGGGGAACCTCCAACAGTCAACGGCCAATGGGGAAACTCCAATGGGGAACCTCCAACAGTCAATGGCCGATGGGGAAACTCCAATGTGGAACCTCCAACAGTCAATGGGAAAACCCCAATAGTCAACGGCCAATGGGAAATATCCAACAGTTAACGGCCAATGGGGAAACTCACTCATTCAGCAAGTCAGGTAGAGATTTTTTTGTTTTATGGCTGGCCCCACTTTGCTGTGGTCCAGCCAACAAAAGGTGGGTCAGAAGTCACAATGATGCTAAGTAGGAATAGTAACTTCTTTATATGTAGATGCCAGTAAGTGGGGCTCATAGATGTCCTCTTATTTCACCAGCAACACCCGTTTGACTCTGCCACTCATCATGCAACGGCTTCCCACACAAACTTTCCCCAAAAACAATAATGACTGTAATTTACAGAAACGTAACACAATTTCAACTGGGAATGTCCAAATACGCTTTTATATTTAGGCCCCAGAGCCTCCAAAAGCTGCTTACCATGTGCAGTCCCCCCAAAATGTATTTCACTTCCTATTGTGAAACGCAAAACACGTGCACATTAGCAGTACTTTGTCCGTGGGCAGTTGTGTGACGAAGACAACCAGCAGGAAACCAGTACGACAACTTGTTTGGCTGTTTGATCCCTTTTTATTAAGACAAATGCTGGTTCAATGCATTATGTGCAATCAAGTGATGGAGACGCTTATTACTTCATTCACCATTGCTCTCATGAAAACGTATAACTCATAACTATAGTATGAGCAATTATGGAAGTGCAATTCTCTTGACTTGCAGGAAACCCCATAACTGTTTAATTAATTTGAAGAAAGGACCTTCATGTTATAAAGATAACTGAAGAAAACAAAAGGAAAACTATTCTATATTTGCAGTCATTTTAGCAAGTTGGCAATCCTCGGAAGATATTGCAAAAGAAAACGACCATCAACTCAACAGAACAACAAAACCAGTATATTTTTAGTTCAGAGGGCTACAGTTATGAGAATTTGTGCATTTGGGCGTAAAAGCAAACCCCACCCCCCTCACTAAACAACATCCTGTCCACCGGCTGTGACTTCTGACACTATATCGGTAATTACCACCATCCTGCAATAAGCTGTGGCAGTGAAGCCTTTTTTAATGGCAGTAATAACAGCAGCTCAGGATGAGCCGGTCACAGTGAAAATGACCCCTTCCTAATTAAATGCTGTGTTGCCTCGGACCAAAAAGTACATGATAATCCCATTAAAGCCCACGAAGCCGCTTTCATCTGACCACTGCAAAGCCATAAACCATGTCAACCAGACCTCACAACATGGACACAAAATAACAGACGTGCAGACGCTTGCTTCCAGTCCACTATACTGTGGATGTGTTATTTCAGCAACTACTTTAATGCCATTGTAAAGGTATTTAACTCACATGTGCGATAGTATTTGTTGTTGTTGTGTTTTTGTACAACGTGTTCACTAGTGTGTTACATCAAGCAGGCTGCGAGCAAAATGCAGTTTGATATATGCCCCACAGAGCAAATTATGTGCAGCCAATGTTTTTATCAGAGCCTTTTTGCATCTTTTTTAACAGCCAGAGATTGTGTTATGTCACAGGGGAGAGGCTGAGCGCGAAGAACGTACCGAGTATGTGTGTGTGTGTGTTTTCACAGAGAGGGTTATTTTTACCTCACGTGCAAGAGCTTAAGGGCGGAGATCCATAGAGGCCTGTGCAGAGGCAGGCGAGAGCAACAGTCTATTTTTAGACTGCGGCTGACTCTGCGTAACCCTTTGTGTACAGCGGCTGCAGAGGCAGCGGCGCTCCATCCATCCACATCTCGCTCAATATGATGAGCTGCGGTTACAAAATACAAAATAAACTACATCCTTACTGCCAGTTACTGTATGCGCATAGGTATCGAAGAATGCCTCCGTGCAGACAATCTTCTGATGCCCCGGCTGGCATTAAAATTGAGTCTTTGTAAACCATAACTGGGGATGACAGTGAGCTATTTTGGGCTCTTCTGCTGAAACCCTGAAACTCTTTTGGGGGCGTTTTGTCATTATTAAACAGCACTGTAGTTTGATGCACGATTGAAGGGAATGACAGGCGACGAAACTTTGTAAATGATAATACGTCATCATACGTGTTGCTAGAAGTGAAGTGGAGAATCCACAACACACACGGCTTAACTATAACGGTCATACAATCAATACAGTTACAGGTGACTGGAGAAGGAAATGGCGGCGAGTCAGATAAATCTACTCTATCCGCCATATGAATATATGGATTCGGTTGAGGTGAGGCACATTTCCAGAATACCAAGAAGAGCAAAGCATGACTGTGTCAAGTGCCGGCCTGAGAGGCCAAAGGCAGCTTGATGGAGTGATTCTAGCAATATCGTATTTTACAGGAAGGAATGAGAGTGGAAAAAGATGTTTATGTTCTTCTATAGCGCCTTAACAAACCCATCTCCAGACAGCCAACAGGGCTAAAAGGCCCCCCAGGGAACACATCATTTCATAAAATGAGAGGGGAAAAACAAACAGAACAAACTGACAGTTGTGTGGAGCTTAATGCCATTGAGAGGTGGAGCCTCAGCAGTTGTACATCTCAGCAGTCAGCTCTCATCTTTGTCGGAAAGCATTGCTCCCGTGCCCTATCCTCTGCGGATACAAGTGTTGTTGTTGTTGTTTTTTATCTGATAGTGCCATCCCAGGTAATGAGCATGTGCGCCACTCCGTCGGAGAGGAGGGGGAGAAGGCCGATTTGATTTAAAGGTTTGCGAAACAGACAATCAAATGATAATACCCGACGCTCGGCTGGTGACTGTTGAAGATGGGATGTATGACTGCGAATGCATTATGTGCTCCGCTGCCATAAAACGTAGCACGAGGAAAGAGGGGGGGGGTGGGCGGGGGTTAGGTGGTCACCATGGAAACAAGCTCTGTTTGAAAAGCTCATGCAATGAGGCGTGTCTGCCCTCGTGCGCACCGATCCGGCGGAGCCAAAAAGGCACGGCAAAAAAAAAGACGCTCGTCGCTCTGGCTCTGCAACGATGATGGTGGAACTAGTGAGAGCTCGGGGGTTTGATGCTGGGATGAGATGTAAAAACCCCCCAATGGCCTGCTCGGATCCCCCTGGGAGACACAGCTGTGGTGTTGATGCAGAGCGGGGATTGGGAGGGTCTGAGAGCAACGTGCCGCTGGCGAGGAAACTTTCAAGTGCATCCACTGAATCTTGTGTTTGTTGCAGTGAAAAATATTGACCTTTCAAAAAAATTATGCTGAGCTCAAAAGATAGCCACTTGCTGCTACAAATCTGTCAACGGAGGTTTTAGGTTATAAAGTCTTAAGGATTAAAGAGATGGTTCAGACAAAATATATATACATCTCTATATAGATATACATACACATTCCGTAGAAGTACCTAGCAATGCAGATTATTAGATATATTTCTTTGCATCTGCTGCAGAGGTGTTTGCCTCCATCTAAATAAAATGAGGTAATTTGAATTCTGCGTGCTGCTCACAACATCTTTTTCCAGAAGCAACATCCCAGTTATTGTCGATGTCTGGACCTTACTGAGGAGCTCCAGTGCAGAAGATGCAGCACCTTCTATTGAACACAGAATTACTACTGCACAGAAAACAGGAGCAATGTTCCCGCTAAGAAACACTGCGCTGTTTTTGTTGTTTTGGGTAATTTTCAAATGCTGTGAACGTAATCCTCCCAAATGTTATCGTGTTGGTAGCAGAAATCTAGGAGATTTATGTTCAAAACTTGGGGGAATAAAAATATCGGCATCAACACGAAAGGAATGTTAGAAAATGCGTCTTTTTAATTGCCCAGTTAAATTTGTTATTTCACTCACAACAAATGTTATTGCATGACATTTTCTCTAAATTATCTTTGGGCTTGATTGATTTTTTTTTTTTTTTAAATGAAAAAAGTTATCTTTTTACCTTGAAAATTGTAGTTGGACCAGACACATTTTAGAATAAAATATAATAAAATAAACTGATAGTCTGGCGACCCATTCGGGGTCTACCTCGCCTATGTCCTCCCTTTATGTAAAATAACAATAAAATAATATTAGCAAGAATAATAATAACAAAAATAATGACTAACGAACTAACTCATTCAGATTTAGCGCCCTGAAGCTGCTCGTCGTTTTAAGAACAGTAACGATTCATAAAAACGTGAGAAGCACCAAGTGACGAGCAGAAAGGACTCGAAAGAACACAAGAAACCTCCTGGAAGGTGCTGAGAGGGATACTGCAACGAGGAGGTGGCCAAGGCCGCTCTCTCACTGCTCATATTTATACAGCTGATAGAAACAAGTGCCTCAGGGCCTCTCCTCCTCAATTCAGATAATTAGAAACCGTTCAAACCCATTCCGCACAAAAGAATCACCCACCAAAGTGCAGTCAAGCCAACCTAATTACGACAGCCTAAGAACTGGTTTAATGGAAACGACATCCCGGACAACAGTTATTTTTTTATTCATATTAATAACGGACACTTTAATTTGCTCCGTCTCATCAGAATTTGCTCGTCCGATGGAAAGATTCAGTCGCGGGAAAAGGTCAGGGCCGTCTGATGATCCGCGGGAATCGCTCCTTTTTCCTCAAACGAAAGAATAGAAGGTGAGTGAGGAGAGCGGCGCTGATTTACATGCTGTTTATGCAGAGCGGTGACCATTAGAGCCTGATCATTTGTCTCCGCTCAAGGTGGTTTAAAAAAAAAAGAAAAGAAAGAAGCCGCCACACAGGGGAATAATTGTAGGGTGAATTAGTCATTTCTTGCAGACTTAATGTGCATGGCGAAGCATACTGATGAACGAATGTTCAGTTTATTTTTAAGCATCACCATCAAAAATGTTGTGCTCTCCTAATTTCCTCAGGGAAAGCGAACAGAGGACTTCTGCTTTTCCGTTTGTAATCAAACACATGTAGGGAGGAGGAATGACGATGATGTAATCAACTATAAATATAGTCGAAGCTGATGGCGTCATTAGGTGGAGCTTCTGTTTAGCTCATGACAAACTAGCAGGATAAGCTAACAGCTGCTCTTCAGACAGACAGTTTTTTATATTAAAAGTTGTAAAATATCAGAAACGTTCCTCGTCTCAGCTGGCTGGCGTGTGATTGGTCGCTAGCAGCTGGCCGGCTGAGCCCCAGTCCTGAACACTGGCTCGGTACTGAAGAGTAAAAAAGACCACACCGGCGATCGAACCCGATTTAAGTGACATTTGCAGGTGCGTTTGCATGTTTAATGTTCTGCGGCCCGAGCGGCTAATTTGCGATCTGGCCTGCAATTTGAAGATAACGGTGCACTTTAGCTCGGCGAATGTTTGTCTGTGCGCTCGCTCAGCGGGCTCAGGTGCAGGCGAGGAAGATAAGGAGGCGGCTTGAGCGGGAACGATGATGCGGGTTGTTGTTCAGAGTGTGTGGCCATCGAGTTGTGTTGTGTGGAACGCTGCCGTCCGGCCACTACTGGTACGTCACGGCTTTATGCAAACATTTGATAGACTGATATAGACAGCATTCTGACAAGTTGATGCAAAATTAGGGGCGCCATCCTTAATATTTTTGAAAATCCAGGGGGTGGGGGGTAGTAATGCACTATATTGCACCGCCTTAAAAAAATACTATACAAACAAAGAAGACACTATAGAAAGGCCTCCTTTTAGTTTCACATTTTCAAGATTTTAGAGTTAAAGTATCACATCGCTATAAATTTGATTTCTTCCCCAAATACCCAACTTACTTTCCCTCGTTCCAGACCTTTGAATCTGTTTGATCCGTCTGGCATTGGGACACAAAGGTTTATTGGTAAAAAAAAACGATCAAGCCAATGAGCACAGCATGAGCGACCGATTAGCCAATCAGCGCTGTGGGCGGGACTTACGGCGGAGTCAAACATCGTCAGCCGGAGATAGCGTGACCTCTCAAAAATCGCCCGACATCGTAGTTTTTGTTTTCGCTCTGCTCCACTCATAAAACCCAGGTTACGCATCAGTCATTTAAAATGCCTTTAGATTAAAAAGGTGGATGTCTCGGTCTCCCGTGATTGGTTAGGAGAAATGTTCAGACTGAAGATGGAAGACCATTCTGTCTATCAGGCAATAACTTACTCGGATTTTGTGGCTATAATGGGCCACGCCAGCAGTTTAAAAACATTATCATGGGAACTCTTCTTTGTGTCGCGTCCTTTTATTATGATGAGCCGAACATTGACTGCTAACTTATATATTTCAAAAGCACACACACACAGAATACTGTTTAACCCGAGAACAACGCCATGCCTGGAGAATCTGGAAAAAGAACAGCCACGTACGCGCCGGTCCTCGTTGGGCTGTCGAACATCAAAGTGACCATTCACACTCTGAGGCGCTTCACTTTTTTTGTCCGCTCGCCATTACAGAACACACTACCAAGGGGATAAAGACCTCGTAAAAGACATGTCTGCGACCGATATGAGAAGATGAAAGCAGCGCTCAGTCCCTCTCCACGTGTCGCCTTCACGGGGAGAGAACACACGTTCCACCGACTAAACCAACTGCTCAGACACGGCCTAGACGATCTTTTGGCAGCACATTCGGTGAATGGGAGTTCACCTCATACGGACACAAGTCCAGAAACTATGAGCGGCTTTATGTCTCGCCATGCTTGACTGTAACCACAACAAAAAGCTCAATGGAAACAATTAAAATGTGTTGCAGGAGGAAAGCGAGGATGATTGACAGAGTCTTTTTTTTTTTTTTTGTTGGGCCGTCACAGCTTCACCAGTCCTGGATGAAGAATCCGGAGAACATCTCCCGGCTCGACACCTCATTCATCACAGATTTGGAAAGAAACGACGGAGCCATGTGATGTCGAGAGAGGATGAGGTGAAGAGACGAGCACAATATGGCTCAGCAGACGGAGAGGCGTGATTCTCTCTGTACGCGAAACCCGACCTCACGCTGAATAATCTGTGTCAAAGGAAATGATCAGCATGTTGCTAAAAAAAACTGATATGGATGAGTGAGGTTGCAGCAACTCGTCTCTGCATCGCAGGGGCATCTAGAAAAAAATACTGTGGATTGAACCAATATTCTGGATCTGAGCTAATCAAATCAATATGCCTGTGAGGCCTCAAGAATAATTCTGTGCGGGATGAAGTCAAAGCCAGCGGCCGTCTCCTCAGGGAATGTCAGTCAAAAGGGTAAAAAGATATATAAGTCTATATATACACGCAACTGCAGTTGTTACCAGACTTGACATTTTTTGCCTCGGAGGCACATCGTGTCATATTGTATCAATTTCTTTCTTTTATCTTTTTTTTTTTAAATCAATTATACAACTGGTGCATTATGCATTCAGACCTCTACTTAAGTCCTTGTGTGTAACATTGACTTCATGGTGACATCCGTAAGAGATGGGTCAAGCTCTGGGATTTGGGGGATTACATGACTGTAACAGATAGCATTACTTTGGTTTGTTTTTGCTGTTTTTTTATATATAACCACACTGACTGAGAGGACCAGAGTCTGATGTATCACTACATATATTACATGCTCATACATCGTCATGTATCTTTTGATAGTAGTGCTTACAGTCTGACAAAGTTCAACACAGGCAGAGCAGCGGGTGGTAAATGGATAACCAGCGTGGTACCTTGAGATCAAAATCTCTTTCAAGAGGCTCCTGGAAACGTTCAAACCGCAGAGCTTTTCGGTGGCAGAAATGCCTTCATTCTCCGGTGTGATTTGTTTAATGAAAAACGACAAAGATAAAGTATATTGAACGACGAAGCGGTGATTCCACTGTGGGTCTGACACCACTTATACCAGTGTGTGCGGCGCTGTAAAAGACCACAGCGTTAGTTATTGTTTAACTTCCACTTCTGAGAGTTCTGAAGTGATCCTTTTTTTTTGTGGTTAAAAATACAGATTCACTTCTGCACAGGGAAGATTATTTGGATTGAGCCGAGTGATGAGCTGTTTGGCTCCGTCTGAAAAGATCCCTTTCCACCCCCTAAATCCCCTCAAATAATAACATTCCTCCCCCGTGGAGAAAGGCCTCTGAGTCACCAACAGCGTACCTCCGCTCAGAGGCGACGCCGACAGGAATCTTAATTTGCCACTTTCCAGTGACACACAAGGTTTGATGTTGTGTGTGTGTGTGCGTGCGTGTGTGTGTTCAGTATAGCTGCCCATCAGTGGTAAATGCAAAACAGGGGAGACACATGAGGGATGAACTAATTTGGGGCCTAGATTTCCCTCATATTTCTTAGAGACACTAAAACTTAAAAATCAGACGAAGAAAATTGTTTTTGGTGAATTAGCAGCTCTTTACAGACTAGTGAGGAACCCCTGAAGCTTAAAAAAACCTCCATCATGAAAAATATTAGGGTGGAATTAATCCAATCTGTAACTGCAGCTAAACCAACCCCCCCTCCCTCTCTCCCTCTCTCTCTCTCTCTCTCTCTCTCATGAATATGATGCTATACGTCTGCTATTTCAATCCTGGGAGGATTTCTATGAGAAGTATTAAACTCTAGGGATGTCATGATCAGGTTTTTCTTTGCCCCAAATCCTGATATGGGTACTACTACCTACTCAAAATACTTGTTACTTGTTGTTATTGTGTTTTAGGGAGCTCTGATAGATAGAAAACCTTTTGCAAGTCCTAATTTTCCATGTGCTTTCCACGTGTTTTCCATAACTGGAAAATTATCCAGGTTTTCCAGGATGTGGGAACGTGACCAGGGATTAGATCTAAAAGGGTGTTAAAGGGAATTTTTCATTTCATCTCGATTTAAGCTCGGCTTTGAGAAATACGAGTACCTGCTAGGTCACAGGTGAAGTACAAGAAACTGTGAGTTGCTTTAACGTGTGACAAAACTTTGAGCATCCTTTATGTTTTCAGAATACGGAATAAGAAATGCTGGGAGAGAATAAACTGAGCATACATTTTGCTTTGAGTCACCGCCACATGGGACCACATCTATAAACACTATGGCCATGTGTTTGCAGGAGGAGAAGAAGCCTTCCACTCACCTCTGGCACTCGCTGGCATGGAGGACCAGGTCCTGGTTGTTCTTGGCGCTGACGGTGAGCTCGTGCTCGGTGGGGTTGAAGATGTCGAGCAGTAGATGACACTGGCGCGTGCTGTGGACAGACGCAGAAAAGAAAAATTGAGGGAAAGGATCGAAATCGGCACCATTTCAGAGAAAGACTAATTTGTACATCAAAGTCTGTATAACCTATATGCATAATGGGCTGTTTACGCGTATACCCGAGTATTATTATTGTTCTAAAAATACACGGCCACATACACCCACGCGGCAAATGCACGAGATCAAGAGAAGACACGGTGTGAAGTGCTCATCGGTCCTTGTCATGACATCAAAAAGGTGGCGGTGCTTTCATCAGGCCCACAGGCTGGGCTGAATCTCCACTTCATCCCGGGCCTGCTTTTCTCATGCAGATCATAGGAGCGCCAATTTGTGATTTAGATCAAGACAGGAGACACGATACTGGGTTTTCAAAGAGTTAATTTTAACCCACAAGTAGGTTTTTTTTGCTGTTAATGATGGATGAAAGGAATGAATATCTCAGAACAGAATGTCCAATGCAGCCAGTGTTATGTTGCATTAATAGTTCATGAGGTGTACAAGAGGAATGAGACAAGACTCTACATTACAACTACATTAAATCATTTACACTTAATATACACACTTTTAGGATGTAAAACAGAACATAATCCAGCGCTGTAGTCCAGTCTGATGCAGAGCGTTTATTGATGTTATGTGTATTAAATTAGCCACAAATAAATATTGAATGAACATATAGTATAAACACAAACATGGATGCACGCGATGTGCGTGTAGTGAACATGTTCGAAAAGAGATGCATGATAAATAATACATACATAGATGATGCATACATACAAATCAAATACAGGGTTAAATGAGACCAAGTGAAGTGAGTGAAAATGTATTCTGAAAGAAGATTGTTTATGTTATATAAATACGTAGAAACATTTATAAATAAATGCAATAAAGTGAAGTTAAGTACTGTGAATATTAATATTATCTCAATTCTAGACCGAGTAATCGCTTGGAAAACAAATCTGCCACATTAGCCCTGAATATTAGATGACCCCTGATTATATTATATATATATATATATATATATATATATATATATATATATATATATATAATATCCTCATTTCGTAGCCTCACGCCACCAGCCTCCATTGACAATGACTCGTTGACTTCTAATTGATCGGTTAATCTAATAGAGGGATCTGTAAAAGCACCACTTTAAAGTCTGTGTTCACCAGAGATCATAATTATCTTGAAAAGAAATCATTCAGCATGAAAAAGCTTTAAAAAAGAAAAGAATAATCGACCAAAGAGGGGACTCAGAGGGTGAGGAGCCTACTGTCGTTTAAAATCAACTGATCGATTAGTCGACAAAAACGTATGAATGTGAAGTCAACTAATGCCTTTGTTTGAGCACATGTTGAGCAGTTGTTTAGTCCTTCAGTGTAATATGACCCTGGAAAAAAAAATCCAGAAATGTCTCATGTTTGAGCTAATACGCTATTTTTAGAATGCCACCACTCACAATAAGTGGAATCAACCTGTAAAAGCAAATATATAAATTAAACGCTCCCCGTCTTCCCTCAGGTCACACAGAGTCCCTCCCCTCCCCTCTCCTCCCTCCCTCCCATCTTCTTGAATCCCAGGGTTAATGGAGGCTTAAGTTGAGCTTGCCCAAGTCCCTAATAAACTGCCGTGGCAATTAAAGGAGCATATTTCTTAAGGCCTGCCCGTGTTTCTTTAATTGTCTTTGTTGTCAGACGTGCCGAATGGGCCGAGGTACTGATTTATAGGTCGGGCCGTTTAGCTGAGGTGATCAATCAGAGTAGCCAGTTAAGAAACACCGGCTCATTGCTCATGCACTAAGTACCCAAGATGCACTGAAGGAAAGGAGCCGGGAGACATAGGGACGGCCGAGGTGGCGTTGCACCTTTTGGTGGCCAGCGAGCAGACGTCAATACCCACAGAATACCAGAGTGTCATCATCTTTGTTCCTGCGTCAACAAGGCGGAGCCGGGGACGTCGCCGCTGCGAGGCCGTGGGTGGGAAACACGACGAGGGAGAGGCAACGGCGCGGAGATCAATGGCCCCGCGCCTCGGACAGTTTGGCGAAATCTGTGATCAATAAGTGCTGATTTTTCCCTCCGGCACAACAACGTGACATCTTCCCTGCACACACACACAATGTGACGTCCTCACTTAGTTTGATTGAGAGTGCTGTCAACGACGGCCTATTTTTAGCTCTACGGGAGCAAATAAGTCACAGTTGACTCAAATTTAATGTCCACGTTTAACGATTTAATAATCAGTGAGAAGAACTAACCGCTGGTTTTGGCCGGCATGTGCAGCATGTTTGGTAATTAATTCAAATCAATTCACAACAGGCCTTTTCTATAAATAATGAGAAGAGCGAATTTGTGCGTGATGGAAAGTTCCTGACTGCTTTAACTCCCATTATGTTGAATAAATAAATGGAGAAATATTTGTGATTTATATTTTATATATGCATTATTGAAAACATACTGCACATTTAAGATTTTATAAATGAGACCAAATTAATGCATTTTTGTGGAGTTAATAAATCCTCAAATGTTTGTCATATCCCCCTCATAAATTAAACAAACACAAGCATTTCTTATAAGATGTAACGCTGTGACCAGGCTCGGACATAAGAACATTCAGGCTCCCCGTGTGGCTCAAAGGTGTACTGCAGATATACATATTTAATAAAAGACCATGGAAGAAATTCTACAAATGCATTTGGCGACGCAAATAAAAATTCCCTGCGACCAACCGGTGAGTTACGACCCACATTTTGGGCATCGACTGCTCTAGATAAGCAGAAAAAGCAGTTCCAATACAAAATGTTTACAGCGACATCCATTAGCTGAAGGTAACAGAGCAGGTAGGAGCTACAGCCATAGAATTACACGGCGCTAAAGATGATACACAGGGTGACCTTTGACGAAAACACATACGTCTACTTCCCCCAGTGGAGTGATGCATTTTCTTATTCCAGGGCAACACCGTGTTGAACGAATGGGATTTTAACAGGTCCCTGTATAGTATGGATCACTGAGGATTTCACACATCCAGGCTCTCCGTCACTTTCTCTAACAGATCTGTCACCTTGCATACGGCTCAACGCGAGAAGGCTGGGGCGGGGAAGGAGTAACAGAGACCCGGTTAAAAAGGACGAAACAGAATGATGAAGAACGGACAGAGGGCCTGAGGAAACGGCGAGAAACAGAAAAGGAGAGTAAGAGAGTCAGAGAGAGAGAGAGAGAGAACACAACAAAGGGAGGGAGAGGTAAATGAGAACGTAAAACAATCCCAGCAGCCCTGTGAGAAATACTTCCTCTCCGTTTCTTTTGTACGGCCTTGGTTTGTGGTGTTGTAGTGGATTGTACTGATGCATTATACAGCAAGGTGTTTCTAGTCTGGGCGGAGTGGCTTCTTTTCTTTTGTGTACAATTCACGATGTTCATAAATATTTCCTTTTGTGCAAACACAGGAAGAAGAAAACATGACACTTCATGTGCAAGTACTCTTCAGTTTGAGCTCAGAGAAGTCTGAACACCGGTTCATTTGCTCTCACCGGCTGTGCTTCTTGAGACAGTGTAGGTGCTATCAGCTATCAGCTATATTACGTTTTGACTGAAATAATGTTGACATCGGTGTCTTTTTACACACTTTTTAAAAACCCAGTGAAGAATAGGCCTCATCTATAAATTGTGAGAAGAGTGAATTTGTGCGTAAATGGACGTTTGAGGCCGTTTTTACAGCCATGCCATCTTGAACAAACCAGTTTGTTTTATGCATGTGTGAAAACACATACACATGGTGAATAAATGAGAACAAATACTTGCCTTTAGTCAAAGTCAACGGGCTCGTTATTTATTTTTTAACTCATCAGTAAAACAAATAGACCGTAAACTAGCCTTTTTAATTAGATTCAATGTTAGCTGGTCGATGCTAACGTGTGGCTAGCTAGCTCGCGTGTTTGTGGACAGCTCGCAGGTTGAGAAAGCTGGTGAGTAACACGCGAGGTTGGTAACTGTTAGAAAAATGTACTCGACACCTTGAGGTAAAATCATAGATCAGGACATTTATTCTTTGCAAAGAGAAACAGTTACAGAAGTACACAACATGACATGTCAAGTGCGTATCCTGAACTGCCTCCCGACAGTGAGAAGACTACCTTCTTAAATACATATATTATCAATAGACAGAGGGCCCCAAGACGCCGTCATGGCTCCATCGTGAGTCCCTTCTTGTCTCTTGATAGATTGGCTGGTCAGGGCCGAAGTCACAAGACTGAAAACCATTCTGTTCTTAAACAAGAGACCTACTGATACATCAGTCTCTTGTCACAATCAGCTGACAACGCCAGAGATGTGTGAGCATTAAAAACTGTGTGAGAGTTCAATCAGAAGTCACTGACTTTATTACTCATACGACTGACTAATGTACCTTGCTAATGATCCTGAAGGTAACATGAAAAACATTGCTAATCAAGCGTAAATAAGTTTTTCTTCTAACAGTAACTGTTAGATATGTTAGCGACTTGTCGCACACAAACGCATGCCCCTTATATTTGTCCTTTTAATTTGTCAAGGCCAAAACACACAAATCTACCCATAATCCCTCATGTTCTGTTGACTGATTCAGCTTCACCACACCTCCTTCAACCAGTGGACACGTCCAACTCTTACTCCGATTACGTCAGCGATGCCAGGAGGGCAGAATAAAGATCAACAACGGATCCCACCAGCGTCTTTCATCCACAACAGCTGGCACGGATGAAGGCCTCCCCTTCTGCTGAGGTACGCGTTGCAGCTACACTCGCTAATTGAAGTGAAGCACATTGTCAAAAGCCTTAATTATACACATGAAATCCACTGGTTACCTTGATTACATCTTATATAACCAGCACCAAGCAGGTGATAAATGACTGCACCCACTTCTGTGTTGTTGTGGACATCACACTGGATGCTTATGGTGAAATATTCTGCACAGCAACGCATTGTATTCAAGGAAATAAATCATCAGGACTGTTGGAGACAGGGACGTCTTTGAAGACACAGGGCTCTCGGAAGTAAACAATTCAAACTCTGTGTTCTTTATATCACCTAAACCATGACGACTTTGGTATAATCTTTGTGATTTTTAGAATAGACTGCTACTTTTGCTTTGATATAGTTCAATATATAGATGTTTTAAAGTCAAATATGTCTTTCAATCATTCTTATTTGGATTAGGAAACCGGAGAAAGCCGTGTACGAACAGTACAGAGTACTAGAAGATGAAGCAAGAACATAAGAGTGTCAGAGGGGAAGACAAAGGAAAGCAGAAGGATGAGGAGGAGGAGGATACAGAAAATATACACGATGCGGAGCAAGATAATGAGACAAGGAAGGGAGAAAGAATGGATGAGGAAGAGGAAGAAGAAGAGGGAACATGCTCACGGATCACAGGGAGAATGTCTTCCTCTGTTACTGTAAGTAACTACTGTACTGCCGCACGTTCTAGGACATGAGCCAACTCTAGAAACAAGGAAAACGACCGTCAAAAAGTGTATTTTAAAGAAAGAGAGGAGGGGCTGGTGGTGGATAGGTTGAGAAAGAAGGAATGATCGACACAGACGCGCGGAAACAGATCGAAGTTGCTGTATTGTTGATCAATTTCATACAACCACTTCTAAATTCTCTTCTAACTTGCAGCCAGAGGAAAATGCAATATTACCAATCTCAACCAGTAAGGTGTGTTACAGGTGAGACACCCTCTCAAATGATGTATGAACCTGTGAGGTTATACAAACCGGGTTGCGATTACATTCTAAAACGCTCCTTTAGGTCAAGAGAAGCACTTCACTGAATAGCATTTACCCGTAGTAATATTATCATCACACCATTATTTTAGCCTGTAAAAAGAAGAAGTGACTTTGAGCTATACAAATACACTTTATTTGACTCGAGGTCTGCAGGTAATCTCCTTAAAAGCTCTCCAAGGAGGCCTTCAAGTTCAACGCGTCTCAAATGAGATCTGCTCGGGAGTCGGCCGAACGTGTCGCGGTTGAGGTGGCGCTGCCGTGTCGTTGCAGCCGGTGCAGCATCTCTAAGTATGCACACGTATCAGCGCTGAGCCAAGATGGATGACTTAAACTGTAGATATTATCACAGCTAATGACTCACCTCAAGTGGTCATTACTCGGCTACAATCCGTCTCCCTCGCTTGGAGGTTGTTTTTTTTTTCTTTCATGAGAGTTGAGGAGCTGGAAAAGTGAAGTGAGAGAGTGTGTGTGTGTGTGTGTGTGCTGTAGAGGATGTCTGATGGTGTCTGCAGTAATGTATGTGCATGTGGAGAAAGAATGGGAATAAAAAGACTGAATATCCTTTCGGTATCCATTCATGTCTGGCACTGTCTGGCCAGAATACCATTTCTTAGTCCCCCGGTGTTGATAGTAACGATGTCATAGTGAGTACTGAGGCAGTGTTTGAAGAGAAGGTAGATTCAAAAAAATAATACAAAATAGCTGCAATTGTATCATATGTGAGATTAAATGAGCCTTTAGAATGGAGATCACCTAATTACCTTGACAAGAGCTGCTGTGAGGGTTTTTTTTTTCAGCTTTTCTGGCACTCCAATGAAGGTTGAGTGTTATTTCTATCTTATCCGACAATGGCTCGGTTTAAAATGAACATAAAAAAAGCCCTGGCCCTTTGAAAGATACTGCTTCACCTCAACTAAAACAGACTTCAACTATCCCTGGTGAGCAAAAATCATTAAAGTAAATAGGCGGCACCATTTGACACGACTTAATTTGATTCCTGGAAGTCAAACCGGCTCGTGACGTAGGGAAAACAACTCTTCTAGCACAACGCTATTTCAGCGTCTTTATTCAGTTCCTTATATGGGACCTCGTGCTTATGTTGCTGGATGTGCAGCCTGCATAGAAAACGCATCAACTCTATACATTTATACCACGTCAGTGTTGTGTTTAAAGCGTGTTGCACGCCAAGTTGCTGAAAAAAAAATCAATTAAAATAGTTTAAAAGGCAAGCGACAACACATTTCTTCAGGTGGAAAAAAAGTATTTGTAGTGTGTATTGAACTACTGATATTAGATATCGGGCTGATACTTAAATAGCTGGATTGGTTATCGTGACAATCTATTCGATTCACATCTATAACTACATACTATGTACATTATATACTGTACGTACCTTCTGATTAATTTGTTGCCGTATTAATAATGTTCTTGTTTTGCTCATTTTGAATATTTCTGGCCAAGTTTTATTCATGTGGATTCATCATTCCGGGAATGAACAACAATATTTTATCTACGTATTTACTTATCAGATACCCAAAGCCCAGGTTCTCTACCTGGGTATCTGGACTGAAAAAGTTGGGTCAGTGCATCCCTAATTATAACTGCTATAAAAATGATATATACATTTTAGAGTTCTTTCTACTTCCAGCTATGGATGTGTAATGAGGCCATAATGAGTCACATGTGACAGGAGAAAGAGAAAATGTCCAGAAACCGCTTGGGATTCAGAAGGTTAATCAGCCCAAAGCTCACGGACAGAGGCTTCTCCAACTGCTTCATTAATCCACAGACAATGAAGGTTACTCATGTGTTACCTGGTCGCAGGGAGGGTGTTGACTCTGGTGAAGAAAACGGACGGCTCCACGTCGACGTGGACTCCTAGAGACAGCTCCCGGTGGTAGCCCTCCACTTTGCCTGCTCCTCCCGAGTACTTGAAGTTCAGAACGGCTTCCAAAGACTGCAAAAAAAAAAAAAAAAAAAAGGACAAGAGAAGGTTATGAATGTAGATCCAGCTGGTTTGACAGTGTTCTACAAGGAAAGGGCGGATTCAGCAATAATACAAAACTCCAAAAATACCCTGTGATTTCAAAGCCATATCTGTAGGGAAGACTGAGTGTGATTAGGGTCAGAGGTCACAGTTGGCATGCTCAGCTAAACTGGGGTGATTTTGAGATCGATGCATCAGAAGTCATTACGGTGAGATAATAAACGCAACTCAGCACAGCCAGTGTGCCCTTTAATGAAAAGTGTAATGGTAAAAAAAAAAGGCTGAGAGACTGGGAGGAGGGGATGATTGGTGGCTCCAAACAGACAATTCTGAACGTTTTCTCGTCCTAAAACAGTCTGGGAGGAGAGGGAGGCCGATGGGTGCAGGAGGGTGGGACTTGCTGGCCAGAATAACAGAAGAGGGACGGGGAAATTAAAAGTGGCAGTTTATGGCGAGAGAGCACAAGCTGACTAAGCCGGTTAAAAAGGGAGCATCCGAGGTTCCTCCTATGCGGTCTATATCATCCCTCCCCATATTGCTGCTGGCTGTGCCTTTCCAGACAACACATTTCACTGATCCTTTGATTATTTTCACTCTTTATCCCCCTCTTTGTAGGGGTGCAGAGTGCCAAGTGGAATGATTCGGAGGCCTGCTGGCGAGACGTCTGGCCTATTTCACCCTAATGACAGGAGCACAGCACACTGAGCAAATAGATGGAAACATTAGAGAGGATTATTGTTATTGTAGACCCAGCTGATTCTAAAATGTCACTGATTTTGAACTGCATGGGAAAAAACTATACCACATACTTGGTATATTTTCATTTCATACATAAGATTGTATTATTTCCCCACGTATTATTGCTCCACGCTAGCAGAGTGGCTCTATGGACGCCAGTGTTGGTTCACTTCTGCACAGCGCTGTGTGTGTCTGGCTCCACACATGATTGTTTGCATTTCTTGAAACCAAATCACACATCATCTGCATCTCAGAAACTACGGGATGACTTGCCCTGAGATGTTGTACAGCCATGCATGATAAACTTTACTGAACTCCGGTTAAACCCTGAATCGTGAGGGTGACATTTTGGTGAGTATTGGTGAAGACTTTCGTGGTGCCCAGTGGATGAATCCTAATGACCTTCGTGATCCCCCTGACTGTGTTGAAATGTTCACTGATACCGTCAAATATATCAACATCTACTAGATGCATTGGCGCAACATATTGTACAGACATTCATTGCTGACCAGGCGATGAATCTAACTTACTTTGGGGATCCTCTGGCTTTTTCCTCTTGCGCCACCATGAGGTTTGCATTTGTGGTTTTTGAGCAAATACATTTTCTTAAGACATCAATGTCAGCTTACGGGTGAATTGTTAGAGCGTAGGTGATCGCCTGACTTTTCACCTGAAGGAGGAGTGATGGAGCGAAACCATGAAGGGTTCACGTCCGCCTGGTCGCATGTTACTCCCCGTCAATTTATTCCAATTCTTTGGTTTATATAATACCTGCAAAACTAATGACATCCACATCAGCCCCAGCCATAGATGTACGAATGTTAGTAGGTGTACATGATACGTTAGGACGGTGAACGTGGTAAACACACCTTCCAAAGCCACGAGCATGGCTGTAAACTTGTCCTATTCACAGTAAATGTCAATGAACTCTACTCTTTGCTTAATATATTGAAGCATAGTATAGTATAGCGGAGGGACTGCGGGTTATTCTACCACAAGTACAGTTGACAGCACGCCATCTGATGGCATAAAGACCCCGAGCGTATTATAATTAGTGTGCTTATTTTAAAAAGGGGAAGACTGATGGAGGGCTTCATAAACCATTTCCCCCACTGCCCGTCATCCCAGTGGAGATAGTCTGCTTTACAAGTGCAGGAAGAGCCGCAGCCTCTCAATGCAGCTGCACTGGCAACACGATAAAAGGGAACGGCACGTTGATACCAATCTCATTTGAATTGATTGACTGAAATCTCCGGGATTCCTCGAGCAATCACACTGGTTTGGAGGTCAATTCCATTAAAGTCTATGTTTCCTCTCTAACAATGTTTCACTTGCTCGTGTTCGCTAAAAGGATAAGGCTGGCGTTTTATCTTTTAATTATTATCACCGAGGCCCGTGGACAAAAACCAACGAGTTCATCTTCCTCACAATATTGTCTGTGTTGCCAACGCCAAAAAGTATTTAAAAAAAACACATGAAAGATACATAACATCTTTGTGGTTGACATGTAGCTTTGTGTGTGAATGCATATATTCTGATTTACAGATCTGTATTAATGGTGAAAAACATGCAACCTTGTTTATTTCCCTTCTTTTCAGCAGTCGAGTGATGCTGTGTGGTACTAATGGCCACAAACGCGCTCCTCTTGAGGAACAGCGATTGTCTCAGTGACACCAGCAAACAGTGTCTGCGTACCCCAATTCCCCTTTCCAGACCCGGGGGGACCGACCCCAGAGCTCCCCCTTTCCGTCCAATCCTCGCGCTCAGCTCTCCGCTCTCCCGCGGGACCCTATTTCAATCACACTGGGCTAAAAATAGGCCCCCGCTGTAATGAGCCGGCGGCGTTGGGAGCAGGCCAGCAGCAGCAGCGACACACACACACACACAGCCTGACCGCGCTCATGCATTACCTCCGCATGCAGGCGGACAACGTGATCAGTGAGATATGCAGAGGTTAAGGTGACCGTTTTGATCAAGGCATTCCCAAAGACTAGACTGCATGAGCATGAGTTTTTAGTCAATGTCTTGGAGCTTGAAGCCAACGAGCAAACAGGAAATAGACAGAAAATGGGAAAAATAGAGGGACATGGCTTTTGACTGTATTCTGTCATTTCGATGAATGACGAACAATTGTTGAAATATGCCAGCTTGTATCTTTTAACGCCGCAAGTGACGGTTACAGGATAACGCAAAAATGCTACCGTTTAGCATTTAGCTAATGCAACAGTCGCTCATCATGATCATAAATCAATCAAAAAGTTCACCAGTTGACGGTTCAGAATATTTACATACATTTTGCTCAAACAATAAACTACTCATCTTAGCAGACAAAGGGAATCTTTCACAGTAGAACTTATTTTACTTCTTTTGAGTTCAACGTTGAACTTTTAAAAAGGGGAAGAATTTTCTATTTCTTTTCACCAAAGTTGAATAGTCTCGCTAAATAATATCTCAAGGTAGCCGCTGATGTGGAAACTTGGAATCGCTATAGGATGTCCGACTGGAATTGGCACAGTTATTGTACGTTTTTTAAAAAGGGCTTGAATCACACAATCAGACATTTCCACTTGAACACAGATCCTGTGTAACTCCCAGAACATTTTTGGCATCGGCGAGCGTCTCCACTCGCCTTTTTTCTATCTTTTTTTTTCACGTTTATGTAATCTGAGCTTTGAGCTAAGCGACCCAGACATGACATGGCTAGCAGACTCTCAGTGTGAGGACCGGCTCTTACCTTGACTGCCATCACTCAATATTTCTTTTGCTGTGTCACAACAAAGCCTCCGTGGACGATCAATCATGCCCATCTATACAAATGATGCATTTGTTTTGACAACAGAGGTGAATTGCGAACGTCAAACGTGCAGTTTTCTCTCTCTCTTACACATGACGGGCGAACAAAAACAAAAAACAGGCGGAAGAAGAGGGAAGCTAAAGGCTTTTTGAATGCTTTGGCACGGAGATAAAGATCCTGACATATCTTGCTGAGGAGATTATGGCTGTGGACACATGCCTCCTGAAACTACCAAGTGACATGGAGGTATAAGGATAGGGGCGAGTTTAGCAACTGTCCTCTGTTGGCACTGGGGCAATGGCTTTCAGGCTGTCATACTGAGAATTATATGAGATACATATCAATTTAATCAGTGCATAATACAGAGGCAGCTCCTTGAAAGATTAGCTGACAACTGCAAGGATTTACATAACACCCACCTGAGGGACAGGAATACCCTGAAAAAACTACAGTCAGCTATGCGCTCCTTGTGTATTATTATTATTATGCGTTCTCTACCACATGAAGCATCTGCAAAGTCTTTGTTCTGTGCATTTAAACCTACACCGCTTGTACACCAGCTTGTAATGTGCATGACCATCCCATAAATGCCCAAGAATCAGAAAGAGTTATTGTAAGACAAATAAGACTGAGACAAATGTATTCAGGGTCTTCGAAGGTTTTCTGGGAAATAAATGGAACATAGTTGGTCATCTAGTTCTCGTGCGATATCATTATGATCTTCATATACCACTTATTCGCAGTGTAGAGGATGCTACCACCTGACTGGATGGTGGGTGCATTGATCTCTCTAAGGGTGCTGAGAAGGTGGCACACTCCTCACTCGGTGCCTCCTGAGACTTCAGGTACTTCAGGTTTATGATACCTTTTGTCCAAAAGCACTATATTTTATTATTTTGTTATTTAAATCTCATCGTTATATACTTAGTGGCTAATGGAGCTTTTAATGAAGATAAATCGGCTTGGAGGTTGCAAGAAAACGGCAAATGTTTAAAAATAAAATGCCTTTTTTGCACTTCTACCTCGCGAGAAATAATTGCAAACGCAAAAAATAGAATTTCACCACGCCACTTCCACAGTCGCAGCAAAAGCCACAGTAAAAGGCACCGGTGTGAAACGCTTATCTTCCTGCAGACAGCCAAATTGGAAATGGAGTAAAGCCGGCGTTTATAGGGTGACACTCTTCAACATCAATTCCTCCGTCTGTTCCAAAAACATTTATTTCCCCCCACACCTTAATTTGGAAAGAAAGGTGGTGAATTACATGTTCCACGATGTGTCATCCTCCAGCCATGGATCCCGGATGTTTTTTTTTTGTATTTTCAGGAGGTTTCTCCCTCATATCTGGGACAGGTGGGTGAGCGGCGGGCGGACAGAGGGGTCACAGTGTACTTTGACGATGTGATGAAATGGAAGTCTGTGTGCCTAATTGTCCTTAAAATGAGGCTTGACCCCTGCGTAGGTCGCATCTGCCTCGTGGCGAGAAAGCGAGCCATCAGCCACCGGGAGCCATTTAGTCGCCAGCGGCGGCGCCCCGGCTTCTGCGGGGGGAAAACGGAGGAATGACTCGAGGGCATTCGGATGCAGCGTGTCCATTAGGAGCGCTGCTGGCACCGACTCTCATATGTGCAGCCGGCTGTCAATCAACCGAGCCAATCAAATGGGCACCCCAGGGCGAAACGGTGGGAAATTAAACAGCATCCTGGAGATGGCTCCACGTCTATCCGAGGTGAAAATGAGACCCGCTGCAAGTGGCTTTCATGCAAAGGTTGGTCGGAGTGCGTCCGTCCGTCTGCAGCTTCTGAGACACACTTCAACTTTCTGCTGTGCTTATTGGCGATTGATGAGAGAAGAGGGCAGGAGGGCAGATGGAGGCGAATATGTTCTGTATCCGTCCCCGTGGTGTAATGAGTTCGCAATAATCGCTGCATGATGAGGAGCGAGGGGCGCTGCGTGTTGATGTGACAGCAGATGCCGGGGTTAGAGCATCTAAAACTACTCGGTAACAACCAGGCTGCATGCAGACCAAAATAGCTGACACTGCTGACAGGGAAAGGGATTTTATTGTGATTATTCTTTCTTTTTTTTTTAAAGGGAGAGGACCGAGCGAAGCGCGCACGTTTGCATAGTATGGTAGAATAACTTCCCCCAACTCCCCGAAAACACCCCAAAAGCAAACAGCCTCGCTGGAAGAGCCCCTGAGCCGAGTCCACTTAATGATGGTCCTGACATTTCTGCCCACAGCGTTTAGAATGTCGCGCTCTGCACCCACTCACAGTTAGGGTTTGCCTATGATGTGGCAATTAGAATGGGAGACATTTTTAAAGAGTGGGTGAGCAACCTGCCACGCTGCGGGGGACACTGACGAACGGGGATACGGGATGTCAAGCTCAAGTTATTGTAGGAGGTGGAGGGGAGTGAGAACGTCGCCACAGAATGTGAAGAGCGCCGTACGACATAAAGTCCCTAATCTGATGGAGTTATGAGGCCGTAGTGACGCTACTAATGGTGCTTCCAAAAAAAACCTTCTATTCAGATATTAAGCTTGAACTAACATAGCTTGAATAGCCTGTCCCCCCGACATTATGAAATTAACTGATATTGTCAGATAGCTGTTAACCAGAATATCGCATTTCAATTCCACCACTGCAAAGCGTGAAATGTTTCACCATCTTTGCAGAGTTTCACGAGCGAGTCTTATTTTGAAAGCATGCCAATCGTTTCAGTTTTTTTTAAGGCATTGAAATGACATTTAAAAGAAGATGACGCGACACAAGATGTTAACTATTAGCAAATTAAATCGAAAGAAGTGTAATAATACATCATTTGTGAGTAGCGTTTGCCAACATGGACACATGCTTTTAATTTGAAACGTCTCAAAAGCTGCAAGTCAAAAGAGCCAAGTTTGAGTTGCAGCGTGCACTCTGTGCCATTTCAAAGTAAAAACCTTCCAGTTATTGTGGCAGGAGATTAAAATCCAATTTCACCACCAGATAGGAGGGATTCCTGATGAAGCAGGTAGTCCTGGCACCATCCCCCACAGCCATAATCAATTCACCTCAACCTGCACCGGACTTTGAGCTCAGATATTTCATTTGTCCTTTTTTACGTCTCATTTTTGCTCTTATTTGCCGTTTTAGTTTCACTTCATTTTCTTCCGTAAACATCTGGGACACGGTTCCGTGAAAAATCTAAAAGCCAATTAGACTTCCTCTTGCCTCTTTACCTCACTGAAACCCTTCAGGACTGCCGTTCCCACAAATCCTCATCCAACAACATCAGGTTACCAGGGAAACAGCTGCATTCGGCTTGTGCAAATATTAAAAAAAAAAAAAAAAGCTCCCCGGGTTGGTTACAACACCAGGGTCAACAACAAAAAAAACTCAATATCATGGCCTTGGCTCGCCACACACTGCGAGCACACTTGAATACTGATGTGCAACCTCTGCTTACACTTCAAACTACGGGCGCTAACGAGAATACTCAATCACTTAATTGACATTAACAATTTGATTGGTCAAAAGATATCTTAATCATCTATCTGAATAACTGCAACCAAATCTAACTACTCAAGTATATTCTTACAATACTATATTACAAAAACTCAACAAACGTAAAGGTCGTGTGTGTGTGTGTGGGTTTGTGTCTGTTATTTTCTTCCTTACTATCGTAAACAGATCAACACATGCACCAAAAAAATGAAAATACTCCCTGTATATCATATTGTGCATACTCAGCAATAAAGTATATTGAAAAAAAAATAATCTTAAATCAACAATATGCAGAGTTTACACTATCTGAGTATCCACAGCTATATAGTGATAGATAATATTTAATTAAAAGCCCGTTTCTAATACATTGTTCATGTTAATGATTGTAATTGGGATCTTTAAAACCTGTTGCCGTTTCTTCATTTACTCATAACCAGTAACATATTTACACATCTGAACAAAATCTCACATTATACTCTTTTATTATAACACCAACATTATGCAAATAGCCCTAGTGGTTGCAGAGATATACCTTTTTTAGTTTGGATATGCAATTTTTGAACAGAGGCCTAAAGAAAAGGTTGTTTTTTTAAAAGGTTTTAAGAAGTAAATGAGAAATTTAGCAATGTACTTTTACAAAAACTGGTTAGAAATGATGGTAAACATCAAAGCAACAGAGACCGGGATGTCTAGACTTTTAAACTGCACACTGTATACGTTTTTTTCCAGACTTAAGATGGCTCCTCCAGAGCCACAGAATACCCTCTACCCCAAAAATAACACATGTGCTGTGTATTATCTTATGTAGTAAGAGAAGGAAAACAACACGCAGATGAAGAAATATGCCCTCAAAATCCAAGCATTCCTGCCGCAACGGATCCAGAGCTCCTCTCCCTAATGGCAACACATAACTCGGCAGAATACCATACGAGTTCGTCGGCTTGTGCTGCAGACGGTGAGGAGAGCGCCCAAGGCATCTGTAGCCTTTCTTCTGCCTCGTTTTGTTTTGCACTGTCGGAAATCAGTTAAGAAGCACATAACGCAACTGGCCTCGAGTAAAACTCTGAAACAAAAAAGGGAAAATACGGGGAAGCAGAACATTTGTTGTCTCACCTCTGCTTAGCTTTGACAAAGCAGTAAATTGTCGCTCTGATGTCATCGATGCGAAAAACAAGATACAGCAAACAAAACTAACCAAATCTAAAATATAACAAATCAAGAAAATTCACAATAACATTACTCAGACTAAAAGATAGCAAATACAACATTTAAGGATATCCGTTTCAATGAAGTCTTTTCTCAATAAGCGCATCGGTCAACAAGCAAAATGACCCCCGTGAATTCTCACAATAAAAGAACCTCTTCATCTCCAGTGATTTGATTTAATCTCCGAGTGTTAACCAATTCACTTACGTGTGGTTCAATCCGATTACACGTTGTGAGTCATGGAGGGGACGGCGAGCGGATGAACACCGGCACCGCATTTTGTGAAAAAGGAGAGTGCCGTCTGACCAAGACGGACACACACACACACACACACACACACACACACACGATCAGACTCGGAGGTAAACAGACGACCCCGCCGGTGCCTCTCACGCTAAACCGCTGCTCCTTCGTGTAACCCTGTGGTCCTGGGCAGGTGTCGCACCACGCACCAGCTGGAGCGACTACAGGGGCCGAGGCCGCCGCCGCTGTTCTTAAAGTATATCAACAGCCAGGCAGCCGTGGAGATGTGAAGCCGGCTTCAGAGACGCGACTAGCGGAGCTGAAAGCCAGACGCTCTGGAGCCTGAGAAAAAAATGATAAATTGCATGACAATGCATGAGCAGACACTTACGCAAACACACCCACACATTTGTGTTACTACACTTATAAATATATACACACACACACACACGCGGAAAAAGCAGGTGTGCTGGATGGTGAGCGTGCCGGCGGATGAACACCCGGCTCAGGGCGACTGTGTTGCTGCTGAAGGTGATCGGACCGACGGCGGTTCAGCCATATGGAGCCGCACTTGGCCCGGCTCGCTGGATTTCACACATGGATTCAAGTCCAGTAAGCATGATGAAATGCTCGATTCTCTGCTAATTTCACCCGCTGGGCTTGCATACACCAGCAATTTCACACACACACAAACAAACACACACAGTGTGTCAACAAACAGAACTTTGCCACGACCTTCAGGGAGGCGGGACTGAATATTAGACGCCAGTTCATTTGTTCGATCTTTGGAGGTCATTGTTGATATTTTTGGACTAGTATGGTGAACATTTAGTCTTTGAGCAAAGAGAGAGTACAAAAGAACTCTATTCAGTGCAGGAGTAAATTATTTCCATTTATAGAGTGCATTTTGACTTGTGGCCTAAAGTTTTACAGAACAGGGCTTTTATGTTTTAGAAAAAAAATGTTAAAAAAAAATTAAACGGGATGAATTCGTTCAAAGTAAAGTTTCAAAAAACAGCAAAAAATGTTTTTTTAATAGATGAGATTAACACATTTTGTTCAAAATAAGTTAACAAACCAAAAAAGTATATAGATGGATAATAATGCAGAACCAAAGTTGCCAAGCGAAGGGGTGTCCTTTATCTGTGTCCTTTTGACCTGTTGCCTTTTGGGAAAGTGTCTGTCAGTGTTCCTATAGTAGTGTAATACAGAAGTGTTTGAAACGCACACTATTAATATAACAATAAAGTAGTTGACCAAGTTTTACTTTCAACAGAAACATGTCAATGTAACGTAAGTACACAATAAACCAACATGGCGGAAACAGGCCAGAGACTACTTTGATTCCTACAAATTTGATTTAAGATTGTGTGCAATACTTTTGGCTGCAATGTTTCGTACTAGAATAACTCATTTCCATGAAAGGTTCAGCCTCATCATACATTTTAGAGCGAGGTGGGACAACATTCTTCCAAACGAGAAAACGCCACTCAGTAGAGTGTGTAGTAGTGTGTTCTAAAGAAAAAAGACAGACAGACAGTTAGATAATCTCATATCTTGTCGGTTCATATTCACGATAATACAAAAGCTATATCTCAGTACTTTCTCTGAACAAGGACAGGCCTCTGAAGAGATCTCGCTGAAGTCTAAAGAGCCACGAGCCAAACCAACTGTTGCTCTCCCGATCGGCCCGTCGTCTCGCCGCAGCTCATAAAGACCTCGAGGCCTCGGGGCAGAGCTGCATCTTTTACATGAGCAGTAATTAGGAAGACGAATACAAAAGTTATCAGTTCGTCCCCGGGGGTTGGGGGGGGTCCTAATGGACCGGATCATTTGGCCATCAGTGAGAGACGGGATTGCCCGCGGCGCCACATCAAAGAGCAGCGGCGGGTCGTGAGAGGGGAAAAGATGTACGGCGATGACTTGTCGCGTACATCCAGGAGCTGAAGAGCCGGATGAGGGGACGCGTGGCGTTGATGCCAGGACGGGTGTCCCCTGCCTGCTGCGGTCTAAAATTAGCTGCTTCTGACTCTCTGCCAACAAGGCGGGCCTGCAGGTTTGCTGACTCTCGCAGGAAATCAAGCGCGCCCTTCCACAATTCGCTCAAATATTAACAACTATGTGATGCGATGGTTTAATTTCGAGGAGCTACGTTTATCCAGTAGCCGGCTAGCTCCCTCCAGGAAATGCAAATCGCAGGGCAAATAATGAAAACGCTAAAATGAAAAAAAGCCTCACACTGCTCGACACTTTGCGTGAGTTTTGCAGATAGTAGTGAATTATACATTTGCCTTATCATGAGTGTAATGACGGCCGTGCTTGAGAAAGGATGAAGCTCATAATTACATCTTGGGGGTTATCGAAACTACTCCCCGTGATGTGCGGGAGCCGGCAGACAACTGCTCAGCGACCCCCCCCCCCGCCCAAAACCTCATCCATCTTCGTATTTCTCGTGTTTCCTCCCTTCATCTATCACATCTAGACACAAGGGACAGGATCCACGTCGCTGTGGCCTAAAGTGGGAAGTGACGGGACACAGCTGTGGTTTTTTTTGCAGCTGCAAATTCAAACTTCCAATCAGCGAGGCCCGTGTGGATCCGCGGCCAGGTTAAATTAAGCACCGAGATTAAACCGGCTTGGAGGAATAAAGATGTTGGCAAACAGCCCGCGACCGTGTGTTGCCGTTCTGTGTGCCGCTGTTCCCGATGATGTTCCCGATGATGATTACGCCTTTTGATTAGTCCTAATCATCTCCCATCCCCCGCCTCTCCTCTCCACAGAGGAGGAACGCAGGCACTCGAGACCCGACGCCCAAAATATGAAATAAGACATTAACAGATAGTGGCGTAGTACACCAGGCTCACCGCCCCGAGAGGACGGATGGAATTTTAAGTCCGTTTGCCCCCACGGCGTCAGTGGAGACAGTTATCCTAAATAAGGCTGAATCTTTCACCGAGGGAGCTGCGCGTCAAGATTCCCAGAAGGCGGAGGAGAAGAGAAGCAGCTCTGTGATGGACCTGCTGAGGCTTTCTTCCTTTATCCAGGGTCAGGGTCAACGCCTGACAGGTGCTAGAAAAGTCACAAGACACAGCTGGATCCTTCAGCGCGGGGTCGAGAAGCCCCGTTCACAAAGACCCAGGCGGAAAGTGTTTTTTTCTGTAATGTCTCTGTTGCAGTGAAGGGTCGCAAAGTCCCAAAACCTGGATGGAAAAGCATGTTTCCTCCATCAAATCGCCAAAACTTCACTGTTTACCAAAGCTAGAATATTCGTCAGATTTGTATCTTTCTGACGGTCCTTGAACACATCATGTGTGCAAACACTTCAGTCAGAAAATGCAACTTAAAATTAAAATAGAAAGTTTTATATTTCATCAAAAGCATTTTATTCTGCATGTCTCATTGAAAGTTTATGCCTGAAAAAAAAAAAAAAAAGTCTGCGCACAATTCTGTGAGACTTCGACTGAACTGAAGGCTGATCCAGATTTTTCAGCCAATAACGAAACTTTGGAGGAATTAAAAGACGAATTGCTGGAGTTCTCTAGGTGGACAACTAACAGCAGTGTGTTTGCAGCTGAGATTACAAATGAAATATCAAACCTTTGTGTATTTAAGGGGAAGTCTTTGGGGAGAAATTTGATTCAATAAAGACGCTACTAGTTGTATCCGTTTTGCTTTGTTGTGGGTAGAGCGAGTCGTCCTTTATTGGCGCCAACTTTTTGTGTGTACCCAAATATATAACGATTATTTATTTTTAAGTATCTGCACAGATGTGCGTTTCATTGATGACGTGTTGCAGAAAACTGAATTATTTATCAATCTACATGCACAACACACTTTTCTCAAATGGTGTCAGGCAAATAAAATCAGAGAGTGACCCTCATTGTAGCCGGTTATCTGAAAAGCAGCTATAATTGAGATTTGTTTATAATAGCGATACATCAAATGATGATGTGGATACAATGTGAAAGGGGTCGCTCGTAGGGAGCATCATCCTCTGAATCTGCAGCTCCCCTGAGCGTAGTTTCAGCTCATTGTTCAGCCAACGAACTCACCGTTTCGGTTCCCTCCCACCGCTCTCCGTGTGTCATTTTCAGCAAGAACGCTGTAGGAACCCACTGCACACCAATCAGCGGGCAGACCGGACTAGCTGGTGAACATCGTGGAGCATTTAGCAGCTCAAGAGCCAGATATTTCACTCAGGAAGTGCTCAAATTGGTTGGAAAGTTAAGACTTTAAGGATTCTGTGCCAGTCACCTTCCTAAAATAATGGCCCATGTCATTTATTTGACAAAAATCACCTCCTCTTGATTGCTGCCCACCTCTGGTAAAATCCTATAATACATCCTCACTTGAACAGATCATGTGATTCTACCACCTGTAGTATAAAGGTCTGACTAAGGTCATATATATGTTTTGAAATGACGTAGGCCATTATTTTTTAGGCAACGCATCAGCAGCTTTTCTTTAAAGATCGGCTTTCAAAAGCCGATACTCATTGGAAAGGACATAAAAGTGGACAAAGCTGGCGGTGAACGAGGAACAGTGGTTTTAATCGAGCCAGGGAAAAAGAAAAATCATTTGGTGGTTAAGCCGGAGTTTCACACTTGAGCAGACAGCTGTGGCGGTTATAAATATCTGTATCACGAGCAGGGATCTGTATCCGTGAACAGAGCCGAGCTGCCATCGGGAGGCTGGGCTTCTAAAAATAGCAGCCGGCTGGCAGGCAGGCAGCCGACTCTGTCTCCGTCTCCACTGGATTTGATTAGCCCTGAAGAAACTCTATGCTCCCCTCCACTGACACGAGTGTGTGTGTGTGTGTGTGTGTGTGTGTGTGTGTGTGTGTGTGTGTGTGTGTGTGTGTGTGTGTGTGTGTGTGTGTGTGTGTGTGTGTGTGTGTTGTCTGCAGGCCAGGTTCTTTCTCACTGCACATAACCACAGACGCACTCTTCTTTGTTAAGAAAATGCTTACATCGGCTTTTCTGAAGTGTGATCTAATCTTCTCGTCAGCGCGTTTAGGGTAAATATCTCGCCGTGTGCACAGTGACTCGTTTAGCGTCGATCTAAAAACAATTTAAATAAAAGATCTAGTTGAAAATAATGGCACAAAAATATAACCAAACTTGGCTTGTTAAGGTCTCCAATTGTACGATTTATGATTACCAATGGATCAATACATGATGATGAATGATTGCAGTTTTCTTTGTCAACAGGTTTTGTGCACTTCTGCAATCATATGGCATCAGATCTTTATTGTGTGTGAAATGGTTTAAATAATCATTTATCAATATATACTGTATCATGACAGGAGTGCATGATTATTTCATTATCGATTATATTGATTAATCCTTGAATTAAGTTATTGTTGTCAATGTTTCTATTGCTTTAGTCTATTACATGTTATTAAATAGTAAAACCAAAAGTCAAAAAACTTTAAAAAAAGGTGACCTATTCACATTACTTCGTCTATCCAAAAGATATTCAATATACAAGTATACCAAACATATGAAAGCAGAAAATCTTTGCAACTATTCCTCAGTGTTCCAGAGGAAAACGACCGACTGAAAGACCTCTGAACGTCTCCGAGAGAGCCGTTAAAGATATTATTACTGCAGTAATATCTCACCAATGACCACCTAAAATGGAACAATTTCATTTCGTATTTGGCTCGGTTAAGAGGTGCACGTCATATAGAAAAAGAAGAAAGAAAAAGTGACGCTGGATAGAGGCAAAAACAGCAACAGCCCCGTCGTTCCCATTTTGCTCTCCAGCCTCAGAGGAACACATTCATCTACATCCTCACACCAATCTCTAAATCGCAATAACATGGCATTATTGCACTGGATGCAGCTTTGCAGACATGTGGCGTTTTGAAGATAATTGCAGTGCGTGTCTGAGGAGCCTCCCAGTTATAGATGTTTGACCAGTCAGCAGCTCATATTATATCTATTATTATATTTTATTTGCCGGTCACATTCACAAGTGAGATATAAAGCTTATATTGTAATTCGTTCTCATGCACGCTGCTCAGGGTTGTCGCGCTGACCGCCCAGAGGTCACCTTGATGTGCGTTGCGATGCGTTCATGCATCCTCCTCAGTAAAAATGGGTTTTGGGGCGAAGGTGAATTATAACGGTGTCGCGATGTGTTCAAATTCAATGTAAAAATAAGTTTTAAACAGCTGTTTGAGGGAATAGCGACCAGTTCAACGTTAGCTAGACGCAGCTATAAAATGAACGCTACCAATGCAAAGATTCTCTCTCATCAAAGCAAGAATCTAAATAAAAACACAGTTCACCCAATGTCATAATCATTCAAATTGTGTGTTTGTATGTGAATTGCCACGATAGATGACCGTAGGTAATGAAGTAAAGGATAACGCTGAGAACTGTCAAAATAGTTTTCGGGGACGGTTTCCAAGGCGGTGGTAAAGATGCACCTGAAATGCCCTCGATGACGTCTGTCCTGTGGAGACGGGCTAAAAAGAGAGAGCACCATGCGGCATCACGCTGACCTGAGGCCAGTCCCAACGGTGGGATTCCTGTGCCCCCCTTTCCTTTCTCTGACTCCCAGCCTGCCACTCATGTCACCCCTCACATGTCACCCCATGCATTATCCTCTGAAGTGGCCGTTTCAGTCACGTGCACGGACGATCACGGCTCCTTGCAGACACACAATCAAATCGCCACGGCGCTCCCACTGAGGACAGGCGGGTGGGAATGAGGCGTGAAGCCGTGCAAAACCGGCACGCGTGAGCGGCCAGACCTCCAGATCGTACCCTGACAGCACACGCATTCGTCAAAAGCCCGCAGGCGATCCCGAGTCCACTGGGGTAAAAAGAAGAAAATAAACGGGTGCGAAGATTGAGCGATGAAAGGTCGGCGGGATAAACATGTTGACTCCTCCTGTGCCGATTACAGATCAGTCGTGATTGATTGCGCTTGCTCAGTCGGCGAGCTCGAGTGTACATCCCAATGACTGCCGGTGCCAAAATAGCCGCGTAGATACAACAATATATAGAAAAAGGTCTGTTGAAAATCAAGCCTGAGCAATACTCATGAACACTTTTGGTTTCGGGGGTGAAAAATAGCCAGATTCCCATTTGATTGTCCAACGACATGCGCGGGACCACCCCGTTGCTGCTGCTGCCTGCCAGTTTGGCAGGAAGGTTTTCAATTTCCTATGCATCTGTCCATCCGTCCCACGAGGCCAAAATCAGTTATTAGCAGCTAATATACATTCTCTCTCGTTCTATCACGCACACACAGAGAGAAAAATCAAGACCCACACACCACTCGTGGCATTGCTTGTACGAAAAGCACCCTAACGTATGCAGCGACACGGCTCGGAAAAAAAGGCGGCAATAAGAGAGCTTGAACGGTTCACGCCGATGTCGGCGAGCCACATATCAGCACTAGAGACTCAGACAGGTGAGAGAACGAAGAAATTTGGAAGGAAAAGTGTTGCTGGCACTGACTAATCAGCCGTCCAGTAGCAACCAGCCAGGAGACAAGAGGGTTGATATTGGACGATTGCGTTCAGCGGCAATTTTTTTTTTTACGTACAATGCCAGAGTTTTTAGAATTACTGCGGACAGCTGGTTCGGTCTAAGTTGACTCCCCGGCGAGCCCAAGCATCAAGGGGAATTTTTTAAAAAAAATAGAGAATTTTTTTTTAAAGATTTTTTTTTTGTACAAGGAAAATGTGTGAAAAGGTGTAAGATAAGTGGCACAGTGCTTTCCTGTGTCTTGCTTGCCACCTGCTGATAAAAATTGATGGGGGTTAGCCTCGAAGGTTAGCGACAACTTCCAGGCTCACTCACTGACGTTTAACGGTTAAAGTCAATTTTTTAAAAAGGTGGCCTTTAATTGAAATTCTGTGGAGGGACGCCGATTTCCGTCTCCTGCAGGACGGTCTCAAATGTCACACGACAAACTCCCAACCTTCATGGCTTTAGGGGGCTTTCACAAACGAGGTCCAAAGATGGATCATTTTATGGCGATTGACTGGCGAATCCGTCTAATATCGCGTCGATCATACAGTGTTTGTACACTGTGGGTTTGAGTGAAACCGCTAAAAAAAAAACAATACCGCCCATAACAACAATGACTCATTCAGCCGGAAAACCCAAGAATACATTCACGGCAGAAAGCAGTCAAATCTGTGGCAAGGCTGCTGTGGAGCACACAGTGAAATGAATCACCCCGGTGTCTGTACTCTATGGCCAACAGCTACAGAAATGAAAAGGCGAAGGAGCGCACGTCATCAAAAAAAACTGCTTTTAAGCGAGCTGCTCGCAGGACAAGAGCCTTGGTGTAATTGGCTTTACTTTAACTATGGTTCCAACACCTGAACTCTTCTATGAAAGTCAGAGCTGCCAGTCAAACGCTGCCGCTAATAAGCCTAACCACTGATTAAAATGCCCAACTTGCCCTTAACAATGGCTGCTGCTTCTTCCCTTCCTTGCTGAAAAGGTAGTGGTTATGCAAAGCATCCAAAGGGGAGAGGATTGTGCTTTTTACCTGTTGTGTTGCTGTTCAGCATGAGGAGGATTTGTCAGTACAGTACATACAACACACACACACACACACACACGGCTGGATTTGCTCTTCACAGTGGTCAGAGTCTCTGATACCCATCAAGGATTAACGTTCATAAATCTGTTGAGGAAATATTACCGAAACGAAGGAGAGTTTTTCCTCTGTATCGACAGTAATCCAGGTGCGTTCTGTCTGCGCGGCTCACATACTTTCTCCCTAGAAGCTCAAAGTAAAGCTCGGCACATCGCGAGCCTCTGCAGTCGTGGAGTGAATTGATGAAACTCGAGAACTTAAATCAACTTTATTTTCATCAAGGCCTCCCCCTTCCCGTCCGAACCAGTGTGCAAAAGCTGTAATTCTCCTTTAACTATGCACACAAGCACACGCTTTTACTGTATTTCCCCTCCGTTTGAAAACATTTCCACTCACACCATTAACGGTAAAACATATTTGTGTTACTTTTAAAATGAGGCTATCTAGATTTCTACAAAAGATGGTTGATATTTTGCAATGGAAAAAAAATGGTTTTAGGTTTTTTAAATGCATAAAAGAACCACATAAATGTGTTGATTGCATCAAGGCCTTTTCATTTATTCATATGATTCTCTTGAGGTTCATTTTACCATTTTTTTTATTGAAATCGAGGGCTATACTGACAAAGAAAAGGCCCAGAGGCCCACACCAAAAATATTAAAACATAGAACAATATTGTCATGGCTAAGAAAGCCCAACAAGGGAACCAAGAGGGAAACAAATTGGATGATAGATAATTGTTTTTTGTGTATTTTGGCCGAACAGATGCTTGCACTTCTTTGACTGAACAGCCGACATCCTCCCGTATTCTCTATAGACCATTAGTCATCCCCCTGTCAAACTTTTCTTAAGAAAGTCAAAAGAAAAGTTGACTGTCTGGAAGCACACCTCAACGTTAGCTACCAATGTTGTTTTCTCTCCTGATGATTCACAGAGGAGAGAGAGGAGTTACTTTTTCTTTCTTTCTTTTTAAAAGGCAACACGCTGGAGACACATCACTGGCAGTTTTTTGTCACCGTTGTGCTACAGATGACCCACAGCAGGTCGACTACCAGTCCGCCCATTTCTACCCCTCCGACATCCAAAAGTCCTCAACAAAACTCCTTCCCTGCTGATCATCTCTCTTTACTGCATCCGTCTTCACCTCGCCTTCTTCCATTCCCTGTCCCGCTATCTATTTTTCAACTTTACAGGCTTTTTTTTTGTGTGAATCTGCAAAGAGTGCAAAGGTTTTTTCTTTTTTGTTCCCTTCTCATTTCTATGTTGGAGCTCTGAGTCCTTATTCAAAGAGCAGGGTGCATCTGCAGCCAAGGTGAGACACCAGCCAAAAAACTATCTGTTCTTTTTATAGCAGAAGCAGCAATTTGGTGGAGACAATGCCGTATAGTTTTACCTCAGCTTTTTTTGCAAAGACATGCACACACTGCACAGGGTGTTCTTGGCATGAAGAGGGAGAGCAGCATCAGCAGAGAGGGTTAAAAAACCCAAACTGAGATATTCATTATCTGCAGAATAGGTGCAGCGAGACTGCACCAGCGTGAGAATTAATTATCCCAATGCTACAAGACAGAAAAAAAGAAAAAACAATGGGGCGATATGCACCTTACAGGTTATGCAATGCTTCATTCACCTTGATGTGGCTGTACTCTCCCTTGCCGGACTCACTGCCGAGCGACTTGTTCTCCGGCCGGGGTTTGAGGAGCTGTCGCAGCGGGCTGGAGATCGGCAGGCCCGTCACGCTGATCCCGTCTGAAACGACATAAAGGCATCACGGTCAGAGCGGAGCCAAGAGGGCGTCGCTGAACAGCAGCTAGCGGAGCGTGAAACCGCCCCTCGTTGTGAGACGTCAACAGGGGATATTTTGTTGTGGCGCAGTATTTTAATTACTTTTTTTCCTTCTTCCCTCCCCCCCCCTTATTAGTTGGTGATTTACCTGCATTTCCCAGAAGTGGCACGCTCTTCACAATTACTTGACGATCCCCAGGAAACAGCACCAGACTTCATACTTTCAATCAAAGGCAGGAGCATGTTATTGCTATATCATTTACTCTGTGTTTAAATGCATTGAATGCGTATACAATTGGATCTTTCTCTATTGCAATGTATGACTATGAGAGGCAGAATACACTCATTGACCCTTTTTCTAGACACCATCCCTGAACGGTGATTGTTCAATGATTGCTAAGGAATCATAGCTTGGCATCAACAGACCTGTTATGCTTTGGATTTCTACACAAGCAATAAGAGAATCCACGGTGCTGCAGAAATAGCCATACTTGGTATCTAGGGAGGTTTTTGTTTCTTTCAACAGTCAGTGCTCCTAAGCTACGAACTATGAGGCTCTATGTACCTCTAGCGGCAGTTTTGGACGTGACATGAACGGCATGTTAATTTGTGTTCGCTAAACTATAATTGCATATATATATATATATATATATATATATATATATATATATATATATATATATATATATATATATATATATATATATATATATATATATATATATTTTCAACATGAACTTCCTTCTTCACAGGAAATGTGCCACAACTGTGACAAACTTTCGGTTTCGCATTCTGATTTCTATAGGTTAGACATTTTATGAATATCATCTGTTTGTTTAGTTTTATTCATTTTGGTTGTGTGTGCTCTTCAAGTCTTGTCTATGAACCACGCATATATGTATGTATGCATATACTTGTATTTGAATGTGTGTATGTAAATATGTGTTTTTTACCATGTGTTCTAAATAAGTATTTTCATCATTATGATTACTTGCACTATTATTATCGAAATATATTGTATTCACTTAGTCTTGTAAACAGCATACTTGCAGTGCTGCCATCATAAGCATGTGAAGAAAAATCTGAGCGATGTTATATTTGTGACCTTGAGAGAAGCCGTGTGGACACAGGAGCAGCTGCACTACCAGCAGCTGCATACGGCACAACCACGGGGGCTGCTGCTCTCAACCCACTCAGACAATACTCAAAAAGTGACGCCCAGAGCCCAGACTCTGACGTCAAAGGAGTCATATCGCTCTCTGACGTCAGCGGAATCCAAAGCCCTGCAATTTCCCACAAGAGGGGGGACATTATCGGCCCGATGCCGCAGCAGCTCAGGCGATTGGCTTCACGAAAAAGACAGACACATTCACAGTCTATCAAGCTGTAACAACCACACGCCAGAGAGGTAAAATAGAGCCAGCTGGAGGAGCATTTTCTGTAGGAGAGAAAAAAAGACGGCTGTGCCGTCAAAATGTGGATTATGCAAAAGCTTAACCCTGACAACAGGTAAACAAGGAGGAAGTGTGGAGATTGTCTCAACAGCAAATTAATACAGCAAACTAGAGCAGATCAGAAGGAAAAATGATGAAACATAAAAAGAGGGGAAATTGGAAATAGCGGCGTGTTTTCCAATAATAGGCATAAAAAATGAAAAGCATAAGCTCTACTCGTTCCCTTATTAGATCCCAGCTATTTCTTTCGGATGCGGCCACAGAAAGTAAAATGTGAATAGAGCGAACAGGCGTCTTTCTTCTATTTGATAAATAACAACAGTCCGCCTTGGTAAACATGTCTGGCGGTATGATCTGCAGCGGCTGCGATTGATTCGATTTCAGCAGGTTTCACTCACGATTGTCAAGCTTTTCGTCTTTCGGGACGCACAGCGCATAAACTGTGGCAAACTTCACCCACAGAGATTGCCGTCACTGCCCCGGTGACAACAATCTCCTCTTGTTATTGCCCCATTCTCTGTGTCCTGCTGCTAAACAGATTAGATGGGCATCTAGACGGACACTCAGAGTAGCAGAAAGGGAGAGCCCCCCCACCCCCCAAAAAAAATCCAGACAACGCTTTCAGACTTTATGAACTGCGTCTTTCATTACGGTGCGCAGACGGTTTCAGAAGATACCCGTGACTTGTTGTGTCCCGTGGCACCGAGACTGTGTGAGTAATGGGGGCTGTGATTAACGATGGCATTGCTCACAAGTCACAATCGCCCCCCCCCCCACCCCCCCTCACTCTTTATACCCTCCTTCCAATCAGTATCCGTCTAGTTCTCTGTCTAACCGTCTTCAGGGAGAATAGGGAGGAGTCAAGGTTTCCATCAGCGGTCAGATCGCTGCATTCCTCGCTTTTTCGTCATTTGTTTTTACGTAGAAATAAAAACCATTTTGTTCATTTTTGCAAATCCGTGCACACAATCAACCAATAAAAAGACTAATTCAAACCTAATACTCATAGGGAAGCTGATGGTACGGCCATGGTGATTCTTCCTCCGGCTGAGATTTGGGGAAGTTTATCCATGATAATCCACATGCATGCACTACACAGAGGTGAAAGGTCAATGGTGGTGACAATGGGGGTGGTGCAATTAAAGAAAATGGAGACAGGGCTGGTCAAAGGTTCAATTACAGTAGAGAAGCAATTGTAAAATAACAAATAAATACAAATCTTTCTTTTCCTTTTGTAGCGCAAGATCCTTTGTAGTTTAAGTAGTAAAATATAATAGAAAAAAAGCAATTTAACTACTTAAATCACTGTGCAGATATAGCAAGTGAACTACCAGCAAGCTACTGTGAAATGCAGTACAACTAGGAGTTTAATTACATGTAATTATTGACTCCCCAACACTGATTGCACAGGTCTGTATGTCATATGTGTGCATCTCTGCATTATCAGTCATGCTCACGTTTACGGGCCTTTTTCCTGGAAGACATATTGAGAAGATATGGAAAATATGACTTGTTACAGTGTCAACATTAGCACCCTGTTATAATATCCTGTGAAAGGAAGAATACATATAAAATATCAATCCCTGCTTGCCCTGAGCTGAATGTACAATTACGTGTTTTACAACGCGAGTTAAACCACTTTGACACATACTGCAGCTTCGGGGTTATTTCCGGGCATCAAATACTCCATTAATTTCTAAATGAATTTGTTAAACAACCAATTCAGCAGCAAATCAAGACATTACAGCGCAAACGTGCAGCGCCTCTTTCAAAACTAATATACCGAGCCGACACGTAGCGCCGAGACGGAGAGCGTCATTAAGCTTCTGTCTGTCGTACGGAGAGGGGGAGAGGAACGGGTCGGTGATATACAGAGACCTGAACGGAGGATTTCCGTCATTACAGAAAGCTAGTCGAGGACAACTGGAAGCTGCATGAAAGTCATCCATCAACAGCTGCTTTGTTCATCAGTAACACATGTCTGGCATGCAGAGAGTCACGTGACATTTGACTTGAGACAACAATGCAAAAGCTATTAATATGCGAACAGGTTTTTTTATTCTCATTTTACGGCTACTAATGTTACCCTTAACTTGAATATAACATGGAGACCTCAGAACTTCCGCACATTATCAGAGACCGTCGGGGTGCCTGGAAACAAGTCTTTCTTTCCTTTTGGTTTTCTGTTAATTGGGTTTCTGCAGGTTGCCCCCTTATCTTTGGTGGCTATCGCCGCTCATGTTAACGGCTCAGTATCTATCCATCTATTCCCCAACTAGCTGAAAATCCTGGAAGTGGAAAAACACCACTTCAATTTGCAAATAACGTAGGGTATGTTTCAAAATTACTATTGCAAACAATACAATATATGTTGTGATATCTTACTTGGGGAAAAATAATACAAAATGGATAGCTCAACGGATAAAATCAAGATGCGCCAGAGTGGGAGTAAAGCAGCAAAAAATAATATAGTTTATTATCTGTATTGAAGCCCTCTGTGACTCAAAGTAGGCTTTTGGAGATCTGATAGCTATTGAGCCAAAGACGCACAATGTTTACATGATTAACTTATTACTAGTACTCTTGTTAGCACTTCATTTTTGTATTACACTCATCGGCCAGATGCAATGTAATTTCATCCTGCTGTGCACGATAAAAAAAAAATTAAGTTTTCGATTCAAAATCTAGATTTTTTAAATGCAAATTTGACCAGACAATCAATGTCAGCTTTCAACACGTGGAACTTTTAAATACAAAGTATTATGGACACATTTTGGTTGGTACTCAAAAGTACTTGGGTTACGATAAGCAGCCATATTGGCAACAAGGTTGTTGTGTTTTTTTTTTTTTTCCCTGTCGAGAAAATACGAACCAGACTCCAGATTTTTAGAACAGTAAATATAATACCTTTCATGAAATGGCTATAGGTTGAAATATAACATTATTGACGTGAAGCAGAAATCTAACGTGAACATATCACAAGTCATTACTTTTAAAAAGTGTTCTTCGGAGCTAAAAGATGGCGTTTGTGTTGCAAGTTAAGTCATTTAAAACAAACTACACTAGTAGCACAGCAGTGGATTATCTCACTTGAATGAGGACAAACAATGAGAAGAAGAAACAATCCTCCCCGTCTCTTCAATTAAAAAAGGAGCTTGAATCTTCTTCTCCACCCGAGTCCTTTAATTAATATTGTTAGATGGGCACAATGTGTGTCTTTACTTGGTTTTGGAGGCAGACATTTCCTGTAGCACACGCCACGTCTTCAAAGACAACGTTAACGTCGGCGGTAGCACCGTCAACGGGGTACGGCGCTCACGCCATTTAATACGATAAAGCTCGCCAAGTCAAGGCCCATTAGTCCCGAGTGATGACGTCACTCCCTTCTGATCCTAAGTTAGGGCGTCGTGTTCTCAGGCCGGACTCAAAGTGAGGGACAAACTCTTCTCAGGATTAAATCAATGAGGCTCGGCTGGCTCTGAATGTTTCCTGTGGCTTTTGTCTGCTTTGCCCCTTCTGCCTCAGCTGAAACACAAAGGACATCGAGTGCAGAACTGCCAGGCAGCATTACAGTGGATTGGCGTTCTCCACATAGAGATACAGATTGATCCATACATAGCATATAATTAGTGAATAATTCCACGATTGATATGCGATATCACTCAACCTCTTGACAGGCGCGAAGCAACACTAATTCTCCACCTTCGGTTCAGCAGAGCAGTCAAATCTGAATCGTGGTCATGTGGTGGCTGCAAGTCATCTGTGCTTACAGTTATATTAAATATAGAGCGGCGCTGATGTAACACAATGTACCCGCAGCAAACACATCAGAGAGACTCCGACACACACACACACACACACACACACACACACACAACACAAGCTGTGAGCCATCATCTATCCTCAGGCTGTGGAGCTGGAAAAAGAGAAGGCGTGAAAGAGGAACAGACAGAAGAAATAATAGTGTGTGTATATGTGTGTGTGTGTGTGTGTGTGTGTGTGTGTGTGTGTGTGTGTGTGTGTGTGTGTGTGTGTGTGTGTGTGTGTGTGAAGAGGCGGGCCGCCGCGGACGTTGGAGAAAACAAACATGACTTTCACTCAGGAGACCGCCGTTCGTGTCCAAGTCAAAGTTACCGGTCACATGACAAACGTAGCTGCTATGCAAGAAAAAAACCTAAAAACTAATTACACATGACCTACATTGACTATCTGACAATGTAGGTCATTATCACAAGATAATGTATTTTTTTTCATATACAAACTGAAATGTAAAAATTACAATGTGTAGTTTCCCCTCGAGTTATGTTCTAAACCAAGCTAAACCCCTGCTGGCTTCATATTTAGCATATAAACATCTAATCTAACTTTCGACAAGAAAACAAGTAAGCAAATGTCTCAAAATGTACTTTATGCAATTCATATTTTGCAAAAAAGACTGTTGCCATGTGTCCATATCCTCTGGGCCACTTTTACCTTCAAATAAAGTTTAATTCTTTACTTTCACAGCTTCCACTCAAAATAAATGCTGAATTATAACCACATCTTCTCCAGGTGGTGGTGTGAGTGGTTCACTAATAGCAGGCTTGGCAGCAGCTCCTTTCTCGGTGTCTAGTTTTCTTGAGAAAGATATGGAACCCAAAGAAAAGTCTCCCAATGGTTAGACCAAGTGACTTGCATCGTAACTCAGTGCCATTGGTACAAGGTCCGGTGTGTGTGAACGCTTGAATGAGAGACAGATTGTAAAGTAATTCCAATAAAAGCGCCATATAAATGCAGTCCATTTACCACCCATTCCTTGGTGCTGTGACGAAATCCATCAATTTGAGACTACCGATTTGTTGGCAATGGTTAAGTATGAAGAGAGATAGAGATATATATATATATATATATATATATATATATATATATATATATATATATATATATATATATATATGTATTGTGTTGCTATGTTCAGTCTCTACAACAATGACAGGCATCGTTCTTCAATATTTGTTTTTGTGCATTTAAGATCAGTGCTTGACTGAAGACAATTAGTGTATTTTTTTTAATGCACTAATTGTGAATAACTTCAGGTAAATTGTTCTACTAAAAAGGTTTTTAAAAATATTGTCAATGTTTAAAAAAAAAAAGAAACCTGGCACAATCATCAACAGTCTCACCCCTGATGTCATTGCATTGGAAGTAGAGTCAGTACTCAGACAATAAAATGGAACATCTTGCTACGGTTTAATTAATTTTCAGTACAACATGGCCTGAATTAATTACTTGTTCATATCTACGCTGATAAAATATTTGTTTCTGCTGCAATATGACTGCATATGTCTGAATCCCTGCAATACATTAATGTTCATTCTGTGTGTGGCTGTAGAGGTCTCACAATGTTTTATGATGCTTTAGGTTGCAAACATATTCTGTATTGTAAAAAAGTTAAAAGAAAAGTTCAAAAAAATACGCTTCTTTGTTGTGTTGATAAAAGTTTAAAATAATAAATAATAGCTAGTCTTCACTGGACTTGACTGCCGGTTTCAGAGAAATAGTTTCTGAACTTAATAACCCGTAAAATAACCACCAGTCGTCAAGGAGGAGTATGCTAGGATTTTATCGATTTTACTACTACGATCAATACTCCTTGACGGGGGGCCATGCTCCTCTTAGCCACAATGAGCTAACAAGGGTTTTAAGATATGTGGCAAACTAAGATAAACAGCTTTTTTCAGCTCGTCTCGTAAAAGTTCACTCTTAGACGAGCTCGTGCTGCACAGTGCTTGTGTACAACATTGCACCGGTGGATTAGAGTAAGAGAAAATGTGCTTTTCTCTGCTTTTATGCTCGTGGAACAGGTGTATTGATTAAGTATTGGCTGTTTTGCTGCACTGTCGGTGAAGAGCATAGTTAGAGGAGCTCAGCCCGGACACGGACAGCAGAGGAGATAATGAATTCTGAAAAAAGAACCCAAAACATCAGAGTGTATTCATAATACGGTCGCTAATTAAGCCCAGAAGCCCGTTTGATTTCCTGGTTTCGGTGACCGTACAAGTCATGTTGTTGTAACAATGCGTTTCACTCATGGTACTATGTGGCGACATTAAAGTGTATATGTGACTATGTGTGCTGGAAGCATCAGTTGAGCCGAATCAAGACGTTTGATGAGCAACGATGGAACAATTTGGTAATCTTCCAGGCGCAGAAAGCAAAACTGTCGTCATGCAAATAAGTTCATGAGCGCACTAACACCACATTATTAATGTGATTTTGTTAATGCATTAGAGTGGTGGATAGCATCAAATGTGTTCAGCGAAAACCGCATCCCATAATGTCACCATAACAACTGAATTCAGAGCTGCCGTTTGGACCACGTCTTATCTCCTTAATTCAGGGCCCCCAATTATTGCTCGGCTAATTAAAACATTGAAACAGTATCGCAGAAATGACCTCATGAGGAGAGCGGCGCCGGGGCCGAGATAAACACGCAGTATTGTATGTGTTTACTTCCCCAGTCATCTGAATCCACACACACACAAACACACAAGCGCACACAAAGTTAAGTCTCTGTGGCGCAGGAGCAGTATTCATAATTATTAATATTTATAAGCCCACAGACTCGGCGGTGGAGAGGTTCCACGGTTTTGAAGGAGGCGGCGCAGAGGCGAGCGAGGCAGAAATGAAAGCGGGGCAGAGCGCGAGCGACGAGAAAGAGCGGAGAAGGAACGCGATGAAGGGGCTTTGAGGTCGAGGAGAAGGTCAGACTATATTCCTTTTTAAAACAGGAATTAGAAGAGAGGAAATTGGCCAGATGAAGTGAGGAAGCCAGGAGCTAGGAGAGAAATGGAGGTGAGGAGACCTGAAGACCTCTGTCCTATTACGGCTGAATCTTAAACAAGGACGCTCAAATCCCTGTAATGCAGAGGGCTCCGTGTGCGGCGACGCCTTAACACGCATTTCTGCAGCCAACACGTGCACAGCGTCAGCTTTGAGGCAATCCAAGGAAAAAAAGGTTAAAAAAAACACTAGAACTAAATCAATGCGGTCTACAACAGACCTGCAATAACTCATACCTTCATGGAGGCATCGTACATCTGGGTTCTGGAGTATTGACTCAACTTTATGGTCACTTTGAAGAAGTTTGTGGTGCTGGTAAACTCTAATATTATGTTCTTTGTAGAAAATAACATAAAACACATCAATGAAGATGTATTCATGATTATTGAATACATTTTCAAGGTGAGAGAAAAGTTTCAAGGTAATGCAGCTGAACATTCGTGACTAGATGGTGAAGTTGAAACTTTTGAATGAATAATTTCATACAAATATTGATTAACTACGTGAACTCGTATTATTATTACATGATCGGTTAACAAGACTTATTCTGCAGCCATGTTAGCGACTATGTCAGGCTGTTCTACTGCACAGCAGTGTTTTGAGCTAAATGCTAACATCAGCGTGCTAAAAACAATGCTTACGTAAACATGATTTTTAATTACCTGCGTTTCCTTTTGGTTCAGTTTGGAACGAATCACGAGCATCAATGTCCTCTTTTGGGAAAGTTTAATTTCTTTTAACAGGTATAATGTTAACCATGTTCAGCACCTGAGTTTAGCATGTTAGCATGATCATATTTTTGCTAATTAGCACGAAACACAAAGTCAAACTGGGGTGGAATGTTTTTAGTGAAGCCAGAAATTTTTAGTTGGAAGATCTGGACAAAAATGTTATACAATTCCTCCTGAGGGGGACTTGTCTGTACCAACATGTCGGCAATGCATGAACTAGTTGACAAAACATCTCACTCTGTACCGCCAATGTCAAACTGCTTGTGGCGTTGACCACATATGGCAATCTATGTGGCTCAAAACATGTGACACCCATTCAGTAAACGGTGAGCTTTTGAAAACACATTTAGAGTGACAGTTTCTGAATTGAATTCACTCTTGCAGTGATGGGCAGGCATAGACTTGCAGATGGCCGTCTTTGTCCACTCACCGTCATTGAGGTCCTGCAGCAGGCTCTCCTGACCGGAGAAGTCCAGCTTGACTTTGATGTTGACAGTCAGTGTCACGGCCTGGCCAGACTTTAGAGGCAGGCGAGATAAAGCGTCCTCCAGGTCCCAGCTCAGAAACTCCCCGAACACTTTCTCTGCACACACAGAAGGGAGATGAAGGCAGATTAAAAACAAACAAATGAAATAAAAAAAAACAGAATTACAAGGCGATGATACCTGCTGGGATAAAAGACGGCAAAGACTTGCCAAGCTTGTGTTAATGTTTCTGGACGCAACGAAAAAAATATGACACTGCTGTGTGCCTCGTAATCACCCAAAGGCAATTTGCACATGAGCAGTTAGCTCGCTGCAAGTAGCGCGTCGCTAAGGAAGCCGTGCTACTACGACGTTTCCTTTGCAAAACGCTTTCCAGGGCAACAAAGCTGCTGATTGGCTCCGAGTCCTTTGGATACTGTATGCCTCCAACCCCGTTTTCTACCTGAAACGAATGAGTCAGCTGCATCCACTTCAGCCAGCAGCATCAAATGAATGACACATCACCTGAATAAAGCCTGCGTTCCGCCTGTGCAGGTGAGCCGTTCCTGCTCTCAGGGATTGCAGGAACAGCAAGCGGGCGGATTTTAAGAGAAGGGGAGATGAAAGTTCACAGTAGGAACAACAGTTTACACGTCGGCGCTTGATTCATAACCAAAGCCTCTAAAATCCTCTAAGTGGATGTGAATGGAGGTGGCATTAAATAAAGATTTTGTGAATAACGCTGCACTTTAAATATTCATAAACTCCAGAGCTCCGTGCACTGAATTAAAAAGAGAGAGAGAAGGGGAGAGCGAGGCATTGGGGAAATGATGTAAAAAGAAATGGGATTGGAGAAGAAAAAACATTCACTCGAATATGCAACACCGGGCCTTGCAGTTCAACAGGTAGCCGGCCAGGATTGTGGATGACACATTATTATCGTCACACTACTAAACTATGAGTCACAAGAAATGACAGCCTCAATGACTGTCGAGATGTCTTTCATGCATTATTAAAAAATATTAGCCGGAGACATTCTTACTCTTGGAAATACAGATACAAAACCACCTTCTGTTTAAGGCACCGTCTGTCGGGAGCACTTAGGTTTTAACATTTTCATCCTTTCTGGCCGTGACTACCCGGCGTTTCTTTCTCTCACAATAATCCACCTGTCGGGGAATAAAGCGTAGAGGTGTTGCGGGAGAGCTAAGAACTAAATAACAGGCATCTGTCACAAATCAGGACCAATCACAGAAATTGCAGTCGGTTATTGTGAAATTTTGATTCACTACAATTGCACGAATTGTAGATTGTCAGATTGAAGACCCGGGAGCCACCGAACACCCGAGTAAAAAGCTAATTAGGGTACAAAAGGCTCTGGGTGCGTCCAATTAAAGCAATCAATAGTGTTAACCGTCAACAGTAGAAACATCCGGTACCTTCACTGTCAAACATCGGTGTCATCATCAGTGGCGGGGAGACCAGACTGACAGCCTTAACAGGTCAAAATCATGCTGTCGGTTAACGGTTAAACAGTTTACAACCCGAATAACGAGGAAACTGATGCATTCAAATGAGAAAGACAGAAAGACGGCACAGGCAGCCGTCAGCCAGCTCTGCTCAAAATCAGTGAAGCAATGATAATCCTCCATTTTCCTTTCTTCTTTTTTTTTTTTTTGCATGGGCTGCACAGTGGAAAGTGTTTGGTCCTTATCCAGACATTTGATATGAATCCACATAAGTGTTGTGGAGAACAATTGAGCCGAGCTGATGTTCATATCCACAGAGGAGCAATGCGGTGGCAGTGATGAACAGAAGATCTGATGGCAGCTTATTTTCTGCTATTCAGAGACCAACTCCGCTTATGTAAATGCCATAAAATAGATTACGGTATGAAGAGTTTGTTTTGTTCTCCAAGTTTTTTTGGAGAAACTGATCTGCCATCTCATGCCATGATGGCTGAGCTGTACCAGAAAGAGTAATGACTGTTTGTTTTGCCGCAGATGTCTTCCTATTGTGACTCTTCATCTTTTATTCATTCACTTCCCTCAGAAAGAGCGGAGGGGCTTCAGAGAGGCTCAACGGTGGCCTTTCTGCAGCTACTAGCGGGTTATAACTCTGGAGGCGCAGGCAGGTGGGGACAAGGTGATTTGATGACCTCCTGTCGCCTTGGTGCTGCTGTTTGACATCGGCGGTTCAATCCCCGGCTCCGCTAGCCCATGTCGCTGCGTCCTTGAGCAAGACTCTTAACCCTAAATTGCTCCCGTCGCTGCGCCTACGGTGTATGAATGGTTGATAATCTGACGTGGCACCTTGCATGGTAGCTCCTCTCATCAGTGGGTGAAAGGGTGAATGATGTCATGTAGTGTTAAAGCACTTTGAGTGGTCGGAAGACTAGGAAAGCGCCATACAAGTACAGGTTATGTACATGCAGAGACTATTTTAGGAAGGGCAAAACAAAACAAATGCATTATGAATGATGGTAATTGCTTTTAAACTGTTTTTCAGGGTTAAAAGTGTGAATGAAATGTGTGTGAAATATATATATTTTTGTTTTTCTTCTTTATATCGAATTCTCATTTAATTGATAAGAATTTAGGATAGGAATATGAAGGCATTATGTTTCTACCTATACCTTTAAAGTCTCTTTTTGTTTTGTATATTAGATTGTGGTTTTACTTATACAATTCAGTTTATTTTGCATAGCCCAAAATCACATATTTGCCTCGGAAGGCTTTACAATCTTTACACATACATAACATCCCTGTCCCGGGACCTCATACTCTTGTATTGTCAGAATCAGAAACCGTTTATTTGCCAGGAATCTTTACACAAACGAGGATTTTTTCTAGGCGGAAGGTGCATACATTAGACGCAAGACAAACAACAATCAAATTGTATGTAATGATTGACTGAATAAAACAAACACAAAAATAATGGTCGCAAGAAAATCTAAGTGAACAAAACTACACAGCCGGTGCAGTGGACTGAAGTTAATCTGTTTCACTTCATTTCCCACTAATAAACTGGTATTGGTAACTGGAATGTTCAGAGTGAATTTGCACATCACAAATCACTGTTGTTGGACTCCAGCCAAGTGACTTGACATGAAAAGACCCATGTAGGTGAGTGTGAAGCACTTTGCAAAGTCTGTTTGATACAAGTGAAGAATTGAGGAATCATTGATAACTAATATCATAAAAAATAAGAGAGAAACTAACGATGACTGCTGCTCTGGAATTGTACAAGAAATTGAAAGAAATTGGTCAAATTGAGGAGGCACGAGTGTCGATATGCACGCGGCTGTTGAAGGGCAAGTCTACGTCTACTTATGGTTAAATATGAGCGCATATTGATTGAGATTATTATCAATTAACAGTTAAAGGGTTACGGTGATGTTATCTCAAGAATGTCAAGCAAATAACATTTAGAAGGATAATTGGAGTCCAGCTGTATCCATCCAGACCCCACCTTTAAATAGCACCATGTTAAGTGGACGATTCCTCATCATTAACGGAATGAAGTGGCTAAACACCAGTAAAAATGTGATTGACCTGATTAAAAATACATACTCGTTAAATTGTGGAATTTCTTCAAGGACGAGGCCTATTTAAAAGCAGGTTTCACAAGTTGTGGCAACCAAGAAAAGAGAACATAAAAGATGAATAGGGAGGAGACTTGTATGATCAATTGCACTGCAATGCAATTAGCAGGTTGGGTTGCATAATTTCAACAGAGGCTTCAACAGAGACAGGAAACGTAAGCTGCAACGTGGCTGCAGAAGCAAAGCACACTCTGATGTGTGCAAGTCATCAAACTGGGAACAACACCCTGCGAGTACTGGTGCTTTGAAAAAGGAAGCTCATCTACCAGCAGCTTTCTGGGGGTCACTGGTTAGCGTTAAACAGAAGGCACTCTTCCATCTCCACTGTTTCCATGCTGGCTACAAGTCAAATAAAGCTTTTAACAATCATTTCCTCCTCCTCTTCCTCCTCTTCCTCCTACCCAACTCACAATCTTCCCAAATACACACATCCTCCCTCAATATTGCCGTCTTGCCCGTGGGTGGTACACGGTGGACTGTGTACCAGCCTTGAACGTAATCTTCTCAAATTACCAACCGTTTACTACTGAAATCCCATTTAGTCATTTCTTTTTGCAATCAAAAGTGATGTCTTAATTTAATATTATTTCTTTTGTGTTTGTTTGTTTTAAGACTACATTGACTTTGCTGTAACTATTATGTTTTTCATTCGGTTAGTGGAAATAACCGAGGGGATAAGTGAGCTTTTCAACCCGATTGTGATATCTTAAACTAAAACATCTTAATGACACATAGGTGATGTTTTTCTTCTGATAATTTATTCAGGGAGTGCAGTTAGTGACACCCAATGGGTAGCGAGGAGAAATTTCTTAATTTCTTAAATAACCTTTGTGGTAAGAGTGCATCCTGGAAACGTCGTCACTAAATACAACCACTTAAGCATCAAACACCATCACGGACAGCCTTTAGAACCAAAGTGAAACCCAGATTAAATTTAAAAAACATGACTCCTGTGACTCCAGACGGAAGCTGGTCTGACATTAAAATGGCCTTCAAAGGTCTCACAGCTCAGATGTGGTCTATTTAATTGCTTACAGGGGTTCTTTCTTTGTACCGTAATGAAGCGCACACCGAAAGAAATGAGGAGGGAATCTTGACTGCTGTCATGACGCCACAATTAAATGAAAAATACACATTGTTGTTTTGGGTACAATATGTGCTTGAATACTTCCAACATTACAAAACAAGATGTAAAAAAAAGATCTTTATACTTGATAAGAATCACTGCTGTACCCCTCTTCATATTTTCATGTGGTGCATTATAATGATAAAGTTAAGACTCATTAATAACAATTGTATTTTATTACTTTTAAGACTGGTTTGGTGTGTATCAGAAATCCAAAACAGCCAAAACAATACCGATTACAAAGGTAGAGAGAGTCTTGGTTGGTGACCACTGAGTTTTACTTTCTGTAAAATGCGGGTTATAAAAAGCGCAACCCTTTTATACGCTGCAGCTACTAAATTGAAAGAAAAAGTCGTATTTAATCAAAAACAGGCCGCGACAGTTTATAATATATATATTGGCTGCTGCTGCTGAGGGGAGCCTGTTTTACAGTGAGAACACTTGTGAAGGGGATTTGGGAATATCTCACGTGAATTTTGTACGTCTCTGCAACTGCTGCTAAATTTAGAATGGGAAAAATCCACAAATCACCGCAAGGGTCAAAGTATCGGCTTATAACCGAATTTTACGGTATATACTTTGTTTTTTAGATGTTTTACACAAGTCAATTTAAATGACTTTGTGCTTGCATATTTTTTGTCGTAATTAATGGAAGTATATTGTAAAAGCTAGAGTTAAGTCTCATATTATATCATATTTTCCGAATACAATGATTCAAGGATATTCATTCAAGGTTAAGGTGTCTTTGAGGGAAAGCTGAGATGAGGCGTTTCGTTTTCAGGTCTAGGGAAGTCATTTACTTTTGCTTGTTTACCCAACAAACAAACAAACAAAAGAGCACTGCCTTGGAGGCTGTGTTTGCAGCCTGAATCATTTCCAGCCAGCACAACAAAGGCTCATTTCAAAGAGAACTCCTGTTAACTGGAGAGACTACAATGTACCCTGTCCGGCCAGCAGGGAGCAGAGTGTGCTAGAGGCAGGGAGACTGAGAGAGACCGTTAGTCACTGGATGAGTGTCAAATCCCAGGCTATTGCAATTAAGAGTTCTGTACTAGTTAGCACTGACAGGCAAATTATTATTCACCTTGAGCGAGGTCTTGATGGAGCTTTTGTGCAGAAGTTCCCAGGCAACAAGCAAGACTCAGTAATTATCTCACCACGGTGTCATTGGGTCATTAACTCTACAACAGGGCTGGTCAGCAAAATATCCCCCCCATCTCTACACAAGAGACAGAAAATGCATAAAAAGTGAGAAAAATACACAACTTAGCAGTGTCAGGCCCGGTAAGACAGCATCTATGAGCGTTAACTCTTGGACGGAGGATATGCTAGTGTGGCTCGTCTTCAATTAAACACAGAACCCTTAGGCTATTTTGGAAATGTCAGATCCATTCCATACTGGCCTGCAGACACTTCTCCTCTGCTCATCACAGTGTGGTCGAACTGCTGCTGAGAGCAAGGGTATGATTGCTTCATTCTGAATCTACTGCTTTTTTTTAAAAGGTGGAATAAGAGGAAATACAGCACTAGCTTCTCCGTACGTTTCAATAGTTTGAGATTTGCAGGTCAAAAACCTTTGTTGAAATGGTTCCTGACAAAGTGCATCAAGCGATACGTCTGGTGTATGTATAAAGATAACGGTTAAAAGGACAGGTGCACTGTTATACCCTCAACTGGTGCCTCAGCAATACTGCACATCAGTATGGGCGATGATATCGGCTGCTTGTAGCAGCTTTACTTTGTCGTCCGATAAAGTAAATCAGTGACTCCCAATATTGTTTTTCAGCTGTAAAATGTGTACATGACTTGGTCACCGAATACATTTCTTTAAACAAAATGAAATATAAAATTGGCCAATGTTCGTTATCGAATTATTATGTGACGATAATATCTTCCTCATGGATTTAGTAAGATTCACACTCTTCTCTCCATCTTTGTATCAGCCATATGCAGAGTTGAGCTTTCTAGATTTAAACAAACGTTAATATACCGTAATACACTGTCTGTGGACCAAAGGAAGTCTACATTTCTGATTAAATTAACCACTAAGGGTAAAGTACAGAGATATACAACGCCAACATTATTATGAAGCTGAATGACACTACATCCAGTGGAATTCTGTCACAGAGACGTTTAAAATTCATTGTATAGACTTATTTTGTAATTACTGTTTATCACCTTGCTGGACTGCTGACCACAGGTAGCACCGGGCAAAGGGTTTCAAAGCATGATTTCTCCTTTATCTCATCATCAATAAAAATAAAATAGAGTGCAATATTTGGAAATGTTGCTGCCTATTTTAGTAGCACAGAGTGAGACAAAGACATAAAGCAAAATAGAGAGAGACAGCCCCTCAGAGTGAGAGGGACTGCAGAGATCTGAGGACCTGAGCAGGTGTTGAACAAAGACATGGAACACAGAGTGAAAAGCCACGGGGGGATGAAAGATGTGAAACGAAAGGCAACAGGTAGTGGCCTTCTGTTGTACTGCGGACACGGGGCCTGCAGCAGGATGGAGCAAAAACTCAGTGGGTGAAGTACATCAAAAAGTGTTCTGACTAGAAACAGCACTGATAGTACACATCAATGATTTGAAAACACCATTTGTTTTGCAGGTTTTCCCACATTCAATACATGCTAATTAGCTGCATAGTGGCATTGGCTCCTCTTTGAGCCCCTTTCAGTAAAGTTTTCAATGATGTCCTCATTTCTGTTGACATCCACGCCCTCAACATCCTCCTCTTCCTAGACCATTGCAGCCGTCATCCTGCTCTCCAGGATTCGAAGGCCTCTGCATCAAAAAGAACTGCACTCAACAGATCATACTTCATATCCCAACGCAACTCTGGTCACATCCACAAGGTGTACCCCAAGGTGCCGTACTCGGCCCCCTTCGACATCTATATCCTCCTTTTCAGATTATCCACCATTTCAACCTAGACTTCCACTGCGATGCTGACGACACCCAGATATACCTCAACACTCTCCCACATCGACTCCTGCCTGCCAGAAAAAGCAGGGTTAAAAGACAATGGTTAGTCAAAAGCCAGGGTACTAACCTTTGGTGGTGATAATCTTAGAGGTGAGCTCCAGAGTCTCGATGTCCTCAGATCCAATGTTCTCCAAGGTGATGGCCAGCTGCTGGGTCTCTCCATTAAAAAGCTGGACGGACACAGAGCTGGACAGTTCCTCTTTGGACGTTGGCTGAGCTATGTGGGCTGACCTGTTTGGGTTTGTGGAAGAGGAAGAACTTGTCAGTTATGATTCAAAGTCAAATGTTCTCATTTTCTTGAGGCGTCAACACGAATTAATACAATAACTCAAGTGATCTAAAAAGCCTGTCATGGCAAAGGCAAGTTTGATGTGGCTTGATAAGATGCAAACAGTTCCATTATACTTCTATCATGATTTTCAATTCCAAAAGCATAAATCAACTATAGATGTGTGAAGACCGATCCTCCTGTACATGCTCTCTCTGACATTTTAATGAAAATGATAAGTGCTTCTTGGAATCTCATTAGCTGGAGCGTCATTTGTTGATGGTTTCTTCCATGCAGTGGGGAGTCTTGGTGAATGATTTGTGTGTTTTGCCATTAAACCTCATTTGGGTGGTAATGTAACATGTTTGTGACTGAATTTGTGGATAACTAGATCATATCAGCGATATATGAAAAGATGTCCCTCACCAATGGCCACAAGCATCGTTTCATATATGTTATGAATCAGTGGATTGTGCACAGCATTGACGAAGGACACACTGGGTGAATGATGAAATGTTTGTTTTGCAGCACAGCGTGCACAGTGTACAGCATATAGACCCCTTCCACAATTAATATAATAGTCATTTAAAAGAGTAAATCCACACAGAGTCACATAAAAAAAGAGAGAACTGCTCATCCACTTTTGAGAATAGTGTGTCTTGTATTTCTGGTCGAATTACATCATAGCAAAGTATTTGAATCAGCTGTCGGGAAGCAAAACGCCTGCAGCTGATGCTTGGCGTTGGCATCTGTTTTTGTGAAGCAATGCAAATACTGGAGCACAAGGGGATGTACAAGATTATGAAAGATCAATGCAGGTGTTTTCTCCGACTTTAGCATACCTCATTACACATGCACACGTGCATAACTTCAAATGCAACAAACTCTGCCTGAGGCGAGAATTACAATGCCAGTCATCGACACCTGCTTATGTGGGGGTTTGTTTCCGAGCAGTAGAGACAGTAAGGTCAACACTAAAATAATTCCGCAAAATGTTTCTGACATTTCCAATGCATTATGCAAGTTATAATACGGCTACATTCAAAAGGTAGACCTATGCACTCTATAAATGTTAGAAATAATTCAAGCTAATATTTTAACACCGTTAGTAAGAAAGCAGCTTTGCGCTGCAGGGGAAAAGATATTGGAAAAGTCAATGAGGCACCTCTTCAACTGAGGTCGAAGCAGAAGGTCTACTTGTGGACCCAGTGAGAGCGCCGCAGAGACCACGAAACGTATCGCATTTGTATTCTATTCGCTTCATGCATCTGCAACGGTACTCTTCCAACGCTGGAGAATAAAAAGATTTTCCACATCAAAAGCTGCTGAAGTGCTGTACTTACAGGCATGACCTAAATAGTGGATTTTTCAGCAGCTCCGCTGTCAGAATGATTTACAACACTCCAGCAGGGCGCTTTACAAGTAGTAATTTAACCCATGCTTTCTCCTTTTGTGTTTCCTACTTTTACCGCATTGGAAATGTCATCTCACCTGACAGGATGTACATGAAAACAAATTAACCTGCTGCTCTGACGTTGGAATTGACAAACAACTGCGGCCATTTCTGGCATAGGAGAAACGCTCCGTTACAAATGTCATCAGTTTTCTTTCAAGTTGTCCAGCCAAGGTTTGGGTCCGTCGAGTGTTTCAATGCACAGGAGACTGGGCAGTGTTTGAGTTGAATGTGCAATATGTACTTGTTAATCAACATGTAAAGTCTAATTATGTGCAGAACAGCGATGCTAACTATCATTATTAGCATGAATTAATTAACAGACGTGTTTTAACAATATTTCTCTGAATGCTTCATCACTGGCATTGTATTCATTCACAAAAAATACGTGGTTGCATTATATTTAAAAGTGCTTTTTTGACTTCAACTTGTTTCAAATAGTACTCTTACTGTTTAGAAGTCTGCTTTTTGTCTGCAGTCAATCTTACGAGTTGGGGTCAATGTTAGGATCTGGTTTCTGAATACAAATGTACAGAAACCTGGTCCTTACCTGAGTTTTAAAAAAGGTCCAGTGTGTAGGATTTAGTGGCAGTGAGGTTCTGAATTACAACCAACAGAACGCCCCGTTATTATAGAATAACAACGTGTGACTTTTAAGCTACTCCCCCATATAGCGTTGAGTCAATCCATAAACATTTCAAAAAGGTGAGCAAATAATTACAAGGAAACATGACAAACATGTTGATGACATTGAAACTTACAATCCTGCAGCACAACTATAGTTGCACACAAAAGTCTGTTTCAAATTAAACACATTTTGGTTAAGGCTTAATACCTGCTCATTCATTTTGCAAATGAGGGTTTGAAGTATGTTGATTATGTGAAATAGGCCAGTGGCACTGCTCAGCATTTATCTTTTGTTACACGTTATAAATGTGAGAATCAACCACTATCCAAATCTGTGAGTAATAGGACAGTGACACCTTGTTCATTGTGTTGGCTCTGCACTCCAGCACAATGGATGTGAAATGAAACGATAACTGTGGTGAAAGTGCTGACTTTCAGCTATAACAGGGTCTGAGGGGGTTCACATCAATCCTGGTTGAACAGTGTAGGACTCGTTGCCCTTTCATATTTATAACGGCCCAAAAGTGCAATGTTCTTTGTCTGCACAGTCAGTCACCTGAGCTCAATCCAATGGAGCCTGTGTGACTGTGATGAAAAACTACATTTAATATTTCTATTTAAAGCAAAATAAAAAATACATAAGTTCCTCTTACCTTAATCTAGATTGATTGGTGTGAGTTGCTGAGTGTTAAGATATAATAATTTAACTTTATGGCACTCGGCTTGTGAAGCTCAAAGAAACCAACAAAACACATTAAAAAGACTCAACAGCAATGTCTCTGACCCGGATACGCAAGATAATCCACAGACTTTGTTGTGGGCAGTTGCAGGGAGGAACTATTTCCCTTCTACCAATCAACACCCGGCAAACAGTTCACTGTGTGTGAATTATCTTGATTAAAAAAAGTAATAATTTCTGGAAAGAGGCATCGCTGATGAATTTCTCAAGTGTAGTTTTTGGCGCTTTGAGCACCACAAGCCAATTCCATATAGTCTCGTTATATTTGTGAGAAGGCAGACAAGAGAAAAATGTGTATTTTTGATTTTGGGGTGAACTGTCCCTTTAAATTTGACTTCATCTGATGTGGATGTCCACACCCTCGCAGTAAAGCTGTGGGTCAAAACTTTAATCGTATTTCTAATTTCATATCCGATGTGCAATGAGTAGAGAGCCGACAATATAAATTGACTCATCTATTGTGTTGGTGTTTAGTTAAACTCATAAACTTAAATTAAAGAAATTCTTAGTAAACTGAATACTCTGTGGCATATCTGTAAAACACAAAAGCACCACTTTAAATAATGTATTTACTAGAGATGTGCTCATATGTTTTTGTAAATGAGGCATTCAGCATGAAAAAAAAAGCCTTTAAAAAAGCAAGTAATTGACTAAAGAAATCATGACCATGAAAACACAGGTTCAGAGAGTTCCTGACCGTGGCAGTGATGTGCTGAGCTGCAGGCGAGGTAGGGAGGGAATGACCTCCACCAAAGTGCCACCGGTCTTCACACTAGTCAGGCCCTCCAACAGGCAATCACTGGTCACTCCAAACACCGACGTGTGGTAACCTGGGTTCAAACGCAGGTCAGAGAGAAGTTTAGCTCGACTGGATGACGCTTTGAAGAACAGAAGAGTTGACCATCTTTTTATCCTTTATGTGCAACATCTGAGCATTGGAAGAGCGGTGCAGTTGGGACTCACCGTTGACGGTGATGTTGCCGGCTGTCCGTGGAACGCCAACCAGAGTGACGGGGTACAGGCCGGACTCCGCAGGCAGGGACAGCCCGGCGGGCAGGGACTCAAACTCCACGCCAGATGTCAGCAAACCCTGAAAACCAGATCAGATAGAATGATTCCATTAGCTAGAGAGTATAATGAATGCCATGAATACATGCAGTATATGTGTGTAGAAGCAATAGTTCATTGAAGAATAAAAAAGGGCAGAAAAGTAACAATCTGTTGAAGGTTCTTGGCTAATGAGTTGAGATGAGAAATGTAGATTTTCCACCAGTAGAAAGCTGGCTGATGTCCCAGCCAGTACATTGATGAAATCAGCATTATTATTATGACCGATAGGAAGGACAACAAAAATGTAACTTCTTAAACTACTGAAAATAAAGCCGAGGATTGTAATAATGAAGTCTGGAAAGAGCAGTCGAGGTTGCGGTAAAGTCTCCATCTACCGCTGAGCAATGCATTAAACGGCAGGCACAGTGCAACGCAGTAATTAAATGGGGATGGTTTTTACCCCCAAACCACTTGTCTTATCTGAGCTCTGAAGGGCCATGTGGAGAGATACAGTGGTATAACAGGGGAATATGTATGCGACGCCCTTTACTGCCCCGGTAAAGATAGTGTCTCCTACAGGAACCATGCATATTGCATCATTACTCACGCCTTGTTTAGCCAATCCAAATGCCCTTTCTTAAAGAAAATCCCTTAACAGCGATGAATGTCACGTAACCCAACTTTCACACCATTCTGTGTGAAAAATAACTGCATAAAGAGACCTGAATGCATCGTTGGAGCTGGGCGTGCGTTCATTTCTATGGGAGTTAGCGGGACATGAAGCCAAAATGTGTGAAAATTACCCGGATCTTCAGCCAATATTTCACATGAACAGGCCGAAAATAATGATGGATTTGGGTGTTAAAACCTTTAAGACCTACTTGTACTTTAAAATGAGCCGCTGATTTACAAACGTCTCTTTCCCAAAGTAACTCAACAAAAGCAAACAAAAACTGGCTTCAAGGGCAAAATACAGCTTGCTCATTTATTCATTTAAAGTCCAATTACACAGCAGGGATGCCATGAATTCCTCCCATTTTCTTTTTTAATATGGGTAGTGTGTGACGCAGGGGATGCCGGCAATAATGCAGGAGCACGCAGCTGAAATCAGCTTTTGGGGAAACACAACTGATAATATGAATCGTTTTATTCTGTAGATATTCTGCTTTTCATTATTCTTATGTCTATTAGAGTTCAGGTTGTGCGAGGTCAGTTTAACAAATACTTTGTGAGAAGTTTCTGTTCCTCAAGGTTCAACGCTTTGCACCACAACACACACCTGTTTATCAGTATGTTGACACTATGGAAGCAGACTGGTCGTTGCACGTTCCAGCCTTGTGAGAAAAGATGAGGACATGATTCTCCTCCTCTTAGAAACGTTAGAGCCAATAGAAATGTTACATGTTCATGACGGAAAACCGTGTATTAAAGAGCCGAACTTCCGGCTGGTCGGGGTGTTTTTTGGACGGTCAACCTGCGTGTTGACTGGACGACTCCCTGCTATCAAGATTGCAGCATTTGTTACTCCACTTGTGATGAAGGAAAATAAATTCAGAGAGTGAGAGAAGTTGTTTGCACCAGGCATCCAATAATTGACACACGCTTTCACAACCCAACGTCACGGCGCATTAAGGATGGGAATCATAAATTGACCCTCTAGGCTTCGGACTATCTCTTGCAAAACTCACAGCAATATATTATCCAGCAGATATTCCAGCCGCGAACCATGTGACCTGCCGACACGAGCGCCACGCTGTAGAACAATCACCGTGAACTCGGAGCTCCAACCTGAACCACAACATCGGCCTCTTCGCCGACAGCTTTAGTTGCCCATAGCCGATCGATTTCTGATATTTAGAAGGAGTGGGTCATTTTAACTTTTGTACTTATTTGTGCAGTTCTTTTATGTGGAAATGTGATTTGATACCTCAGCGTGGTGGCTCTGTGACTTCAATGGGCGAGGATTAAAAAGTTGCATTCATGAATAATTGAAAGACAAGTGTATAGTTGTTGAATTGGCTGCGGAGACAAAAGACAGGCCACGTCACCCTGGGCCTCATTTGTAGTCAGAAAAGCCCTCCGTGTGGCTCTGAAGTCATCTTTGAATGTGCACTCCACCCCCTCCTCCGAAACGACGTTATTTACATTCCCGGGACGCGCTGCCCGTCTTGCACGAGGCAGACGGCGGTGACGTCATGACCGCATCAATCCCCAACAGCAGACACTACGTCACCAGAGGGACGGCTGCAACGAGGAGCTGTGCCTCAGGTGCCACAGCTGTGATTTAAACTCTCCTTGCGTTCACTGCGGGACATTATTTGCCTTTATTGGAGAGCAGAAGTGGCCGTATTAACCTATTGGGGGCCTTGGAAAGGTTAATTAGCCCGCTTCACTAACTGTGCAACGTAGACTTCATTGTACAGCGCCGACGGTGAGCAGTTAACCTTTAGATTGGCTTTAATTAATGCCACGATAATGGTATGATTATTATTAATGATTATTTCTTTGTTATGAAACATTAGCGCACATCTGGTGGCAGCAATAACAACATTTTTATTGCTTTATATTTTGTGCAAATAACTCATCTGACCTAAGCTTACGAAATAAGAGACAACTAAAAGCATGATTTGTCATTTTGAGAAAAAGCAAATAAATATTCCACACTTGTTTGTGGTGAGAGAGAAGTATTGGACGGTGACCCCTCTGAAAATGAAAGGGTGGGAGGCGGGGGGGTTGTGATAAAAAAAAAAGCACCACTTTAATAGAAAATCGATAAAGCACAAAACAAAGCTGAGTATTAGTGCTGGAGTTGAGTGGTGGCTGAGAAGGAGCGCCCGTCTTGCCAAACTACAGGGTCACCTTGGTGACGGAGGAAGGAGAAGTGACCTTGCATGTTTCCGAGAGCGGCTTCCTGTGCGGCGGATAGACGGTCTAACGGCAGTCACTTTGTCTGGGTCGCGGAGGAGCTCTCGGGCAGCTTGCGTCACCCTGTCGCGTCTCCACCTGCGAGACTCTACGCCACCCCGAGGTGTCCAGCTGCCACGGAGCATCGACTGTGACCCGATCAATTCACCTCACCTGGAGGTGAAGGGAGTTAACGACGTCCCCGTTTGACCGCTTCACCTCACGCGGCAGCGCACGCGCACTGCGGGAAGTCTTGTCGCGCACTGAACTTCAGGAGGGCGTCGTGTTCGAGTGCTTTTGGAAATCTTGGCCGGATAGTGAATTCTCATTAGAGTCCTTCTCTTGCTGAGCCGGATGACTTCCTGCTGACTCCCTCACAATACATGATGGAGGCCATGGAAACAAGACCAGGCTCTTCAAAACATTTACACTGCAGCTTTCAGAAGAGCCACATTTTTTCGGGGGTGAGAGGGCACTGAACACATGCACGTCGTGCATACATGAATGAAAATTGGTATGCATAAAATAAATACACATACTGACGAGTGCTTAACTATAAGCTGATTCTCTACTTACCTAAATATACAGAAAAAAATATGCATTATACAGAAAAATAAACGTTGCACCAAAAATTACAATATTTTACTCACAGTTCACCGTATTTTGAACCCAATATTTTACATTCTGAAAGGCTACTACTGTATATTTGAAGGGCTGAATCCACACAAGCTAATTAATATGAATAAATGCACGGAGACAATCGCTCTGTGTTTCTTCCTCCAGCTCAAACACGTTCCAGCTGTTCCATACAGGAGGTCACCTGCATTCACCGCGTCTGCAGCAGCGCCGCTATCCGATGACGGCGACGAGCGGCGAAATCCACGCGCAAGACCTGTCCAAGTCAGTTTGGCGTCGGCTCCAGAGACAGCCGCCACAATTAAGAGTCCGCCGTCTCCGTTCACACTCTGGCACGAAAACCTCCACGGCAATTTGTTCTCGACTTTCAGAATAATTAAAAGGCAACATCCCTTTTGACAGGCAGTGCACAGCGTGGGGTCCTGCGTGTGTTGCATGCCATCTGAAAGGAGGCCTCTAGCTGCTGGCCTTTTAGTGAGCCCGATGATTGCTTTGCATTCACAGAGCAGGAATCACAGCATCGTACTTGATAATCTTTTGCACTTTTGAACTTGATAAAGTGGCTCAACTGGTGTGTGTTTGCAAAGGAGCGGGAAAAAGGAGTGACAGATAAATTAGAAATGGATGTTGTAGAAAGGTATGTCTGCACGACGGTTGAAGGCAATGTTCTGATCATAAAGAGTGAATTCAACAAGCAGCTTTTAAACAATTAAATTGAACTGCCCGATGGCTCTTTTCAAACTTTATTTTGCACAAAAAAAGGAGAGCGAGTGGCCTCATGCCCACCTCAATACAGAGGCTATCTGGCAGGATGGTGTGTGAAACCATAAAAGTAAAAGCACCACGGGGGGTAAGCCTCTCCTTACTGATGTTTTCTTATCGTCAGGCGGCCGAAGAGATTGTTCTCACCATCTTGTACAACCATCACGGTATTAAACGGTCAAAAGAGCTTTTAAGGGACCTTAATTAGGCAATCCAGGATGACCACAAAGCATTATCACTTGCCTTGTTGCAATACTAAAAGGTGTGTGCAGAGGGACCGTTTGTATTATTACTGCAAGGTCAGCAACCTCCTGTTTTCACCAAGCTGTGGATATTCACAAATTCTGATTGATCAAATATAGTGTTTTCATATGTATGTATAGTGTTTTTCATAGTTTATATTTTTTTCTTTGTTATTATAGTGTGTTTTTATTTTCAAAACTGACTCAGAGAGCCCAGCACAAAAAAATTCCAATGTGTCTGGACTGTTGGTCTAGGCACAAATGGCAAAATAAAGAACCTTGAAATTCTCCCTCAAAGCGAGTTGTTGCTGCATATTTGAAGTTATGCGTTTCACTGACCATGTTCTCCACACGAAGTTCGTAAGGCATGGGGTTGTAGACCATGAGCTGCACTTCACAAACGTCTCCTTGGACCCACTGGAACTCTAGTGAAAGAAGAAGAGACACAAATTCATTAAAGTAAGATGTCCTACTTGTAGTTAATCAGCTGAGGAAAATACACCATGAGGCTACATTGCTAATAGAGATCAAAAGCAACGGTCAGTCATAGATGATGTCATTTTTTCTCTTCTTTTTAAGTATATCAAAATAACATTTTCCTGATTAAGTGACTGCTCATCCAGTTTATATTACACTTTGGTAAAGCTGCACCGGGTTTCTTTAAAGCAATCATGTGATTATTTTGGGAAAACCATTTGCTTCCGAGCCGCTACCTGGGTGAGAAGATCGATACCAGCCTTATATTTATTGTTAACTACAGCCAGTTGCTAGTTAGCTTAGCAAAAAGACCGGATGCAGCTCACAAAACTCTGTTCAAAGTAAAAAAAAATTAAAAAAATCTGAAACAATGTAATTTTTCAGGTTACTTATGTGCAAAACTAAGTTAATAACCTGCTGACTCCAGCTTCATATTTAGTGTCAGTATCCATTTTTCCCAGCCAGCGTATTCCCCAAATGTCATATTTCACTAATGTCTGGAAACGGGGATAAGGCGTCGACCAGAACGGTACAACGCTCAGTATTGAACATGTTTTATCTCTTTTGTCTAAAACTATGAACACAAATGGCCCATAATTGTTATTTTTAGGGCATTTGATGACGTGCGGTTCCTGTCCTAACTTCCTGTCGTCCCGCCACCGCCGTCCGACCACCAGCTGAGGCTCCAGGAAGTCACCGTGCCAAGAGAGAGTCTGGCACACAGAAGCAACACTTTTGTACGGACTGCATAGTGGTTTGTGATTTTACGCCACAGTTATCACATCAATCATTTCTATATTTTATTGCAGCATATTAATGCCCATTCAGTCATCATATATGGGTGTAATTTTGGGCCAAAAGGTCTATACACTGAGGGGAAAAAAAGGAAAAATAATATAATTGAGTCACAGGACATTTTCAATGGGTCATTGTTATTTCAGAGAATGACATTTACGAAGCTGTTGTGATGAGCTGACAGAAGGGATAATGAGGTCAAAAATATAGTTGGACCTCATTAAATGGTATCCTGAGAATGTGAACTGCAATAGGTAGGTTTGCGTTGCATTGTGGGTGCTGTATTCAAGCAGATTGTAAAAGGTTCAAAACAACCTTTGAGGAAAAACTTGGATTTGAGAAAAAGCCAAGTCATCCTTAAAAACAGATTATAGCCCTGACTGCAGTATCTATGTTCAGTCCCCATCTATACCATTCTCCATTTTAAACTGTAACATATTCTATGGTTCAATTGGAGAGTCCATTGTTCTATATAGACTTGCAAAAGAGGGCCTGACAATCCAACCTCGACCCCGAGAGGAAGAGATATTTCTGGGAGGGCACACTGAAGCCATGCACCTTGGGAAATTAAGTCGGTCAAAAGAAAGATATCTATGATATGGATGTCTGTAAACCCCCCACACAACCTCAGGTCTGGCTCACAGGCATGCTCTCATAGTCAGCCAATTAAGTGTGAAATACACCTCAGGAAACAGAAACACAGAGTGGATTGCTGCTATGTTATGCGTCTTGCCTCAGTCCTAACTCCTCAAGTGGCCATTGAGATTCTGCAGAGATCTCCAAAGGCTTCAGCGCTTTCAAACGTCATTGTACGGGGCAATAAGGATATAAGGAATAAGGAACCTAATAGACTTCCAATTGGCACCGTTTTCTCGCCGAGCGACTCAAAAATAAAGGAAATGGACAACTTGTGTACCTGTACACAAAATCAATAGATTGTATTTCCTGACTATTTAACAACCTGCCATGATTTTGGGCTGGAATGCCGAAACCTAAATGGCCATATTTGTTTTTCCTTCCCATGGATGCACTCCAAGAGGGCGAAACTTTATTTGAATAAAAATAGCGAGCACAAAGCCCAAAAGGTTTTCTCGCTCTCTGGTTTTTCTTCCACATCGTGCCCATTAGTTTTTTCTAGCCAGCTCAGTTTCGCTTTGCCCCCCAAAAATTACTTTTAGGCTCTGGAAAAAAACCTTATTTCATTCTTTCAACTTTTAAAACTTCGTCATATTACATAGTTTTACATACATACATGACATTTGGTCTCTGCATTTAACCCATCCTTAGAAATTTAGCTGCAGTGGGCTGCTGTGAAGCGCCCGAGGAGCAACTTGGGTTTCAGTGTCTCAAGGACACTTGGTTATGCAGACAGTAGGAGCCTGGGATTGAACCGCCAACCTTGTGTTGAAAGGACAACCCGCTTTTTCCCCTGAGCCAAAGCCGCCCAAAATTCAAAAACTCATAATACAGAGAGAGTAATACTTTTTTTTGCCATTGGAGGTGTCCAGTCTGGTGTCTTTCATAAGGACATCACTGCCATCCTCTAACCTCCGCCTAAATGTAGTCAACTCTGCCTCTAACTTGGTTATGCAGGCCAAGTTAGAGGTCTGCATAACCTCTAACTTACAAGCTGTGTACGTTTTGATAGTCTGTTTAGCAGACTGGCCAGACTCCCCGCTAATCAGCAAACTTTCGGATGCACCTTCTCCAGAGATTAGACCTGACGCCATCACTGCTCACAGCCCGCTATGACTCCCGATGCTAAATGCTAAATGCTAAGGCTAAACGGCAGAAGCCAATCTCCCAGAGCCGCTGCTGGTCATTCAAGTGAAGTAATACCAGTTGTTTTTCTGCCACTTTGGATTTCATCAAATAAACTAAAAAACACACCAACCCTATACTTTAACTTGACAAGCCCCCGGGACGTCCTGTCGACACTATAAACCGCTTCGCATTGTGTTGAGCATGATGGTTAATTTTGCAAAAATTCTGGCCAGACGTCTCCTGCACCTCAAGAGCTGGAAATCAGCAACGCATCGTTTTATTTTAAATCCGATGTGACGCAATACAAGCCGCGTCATCGTCCAAACACTTACTGACCGCACTGTGTCCCCGGTTCCCTTTTTGAGGACGAAGATGAAGGGAAGTCCACCTTCTATACCCGTAAGCCACTGTAATAAATAGCCCACAGCAACGTGAACGGATAGCTGTGGACGACACAGTCCTTAAAACGCGTCTCAGAGCAATTATAGAGAAAACAATCTCCCCTCTTTTATGGATGAAACTCCACCTGCTTCATAGCAAGTGATGTGTAGAGCACACACACACACACACGGGTTGAACATTCCTCGCTGTGTGAAGACATAGCAAAGGGAGGTTGTCTGTGAAAGCAGAACTATTACTGCACTGAGTTCTGCATGAGAGGACGTGGCTACCTGTGGCTGCAGTGTGCATATTCACAGTTAATCCATCCCACACTTTTCTTTCTACAGTTCCTGCGTGCTGGGAGATACCTTGCTAGAGTTAAATGATCATCTTGACTTCATTCACTTGCAGCTTGCTCTCCAGAGGCAGACGGACAAAGAGGGAAAGGCATGTTTGAGTGAATCTCCAAATCCTCACAACACCATCCTGCACTCGAGAAAATACCAAGGCTCAAGGGTACGGATGCGTTAGCCGGTTATGTTTGAATATGTTGAGTGATTGTAAGGCAGTTAAACACAACAGACAGATGTTCAGGCGTTTAATGCAGATTTTCGGCATCACGTGGTCTATATTAATGTTTCAGACGCTTCCAAGAAAAGTTATGATTAGTGAAAGTTTGCAAACAAAAGCCAGGATTCAAATAATTCATCAAGTAATAGTCAGCTGCTTTAACAGGAGAACTCAGGAATAAACGGCCTGGCTCATTCAAACTTGACTGTGGCCTCAATAGAACAAATAAATACTGAACCCCGAAACCCACCGGCGGATTTGATTGACAGGTTCTCCACAAAAGGCTCAAACAAGAGCAGAACTTTAATTATTGTGTTCATAGGTTTCTTAGAAATACGAATGACGACCACAAACACCAAAGTCAACTAATCAACATACGCTAGTTACATGCAGAGTCTTTTCAAAATAAAAGTCCATCCTCACAGGAAGTTAGGGTTAGGTAAACCTTAGTGGTTAGATGTTAACTGACATCTCACGGAACAAAATGAGTGTTGACTTTTATCGAACAGCCGCTTCTCGGTGAAAGACCGAGGGTTTCTTGATCGGTGTGGAAATTACCACACACCTGAAAACAGGTGGAATCCCCCTTTAAGACCGACTGATTGGCAGCTTGCTCTGAAACGTCGGGCCTTCATCTGAGCTTGATGAAGAAGCTCTGAATAAAAGGCACAGTGCTGCTAAAAGCATCTTCACTCAGTCACTAGGAAGCGGTCCTCTTTTTGGCCTCTTTTCAAACGACACAATGATCCATTGACCGCATTAAAGTTACACCGTCCACCATGTTTGGGATTGCCCAGGATGGACGCAATCTGAATAAAAGTAGTCAGCAATATCTCACAACTGACAGCACACTTCCCACCGGAGCGTACTGACGCTCGATGATGACTCAAAAGCTCCCATTTCAAAAAGGCTCTGAACTTCGGGGCGTTCATAGAAATCCCAACTATGACAAAGCCAAAAAAGGATTTCAGATTTTGTACTTTTATTATAATAAAAAAATAGATTGTCAACTAAATGTGTAATTACTACTAGATGTTTAAAGTTTAAAGTCAGGATATCACCTTATATGAAGCCTATGTCTATGAAGCATAATTTATATATTACTTATAATGCATGAAAGGCTGCTTATAAAACTGTATAATTACTATTATAAGCACTCACAAGTATCCATAGTGCTTTATAACAATCAAGACACATTATAAAGAGTTTAATATTTACTTATACGGTCACGTTTCATAATACTTCATAATTGCAGGTCATTTACTGACTTTTTTGTAAGGATCAATTTGTATTATAATCTGTATATAATGCCATATAAACACTTTAAAAATGCATTATATTGTGATTATAAGTAACTATAAGTGGTCAGTGTTTGCTTCAAGTAAAGTGAAATGAACAGCAATGAATCTATGCAAGAGCGTTGTAAAATTATTTTTGACTTTATTTAAAGCGAATAGTGACCAATAAGAGTAACTAATATTTAAATTATAAGTGCAGTATTAAAGTGCATTACAATTATGGGAATTATAATACAACAACAAAAAAGGTCAGTGAGCAGCCTGCAATAATGAGATATTATGATACTTGACCTTATAAGTTGATAAGATGCTGAATAATGTGGTATGATTGTTATGAAGCAATATGAACAGATTACAACATATTACAAGTATGTTTATAAGGAATTATACGGCTGTCAGGATACTCCTTTAAATCAACAAACCCAAAACGTCGGGCCGGGATGACGATGGGCTTACCGATCTTCTTGCAGCGCTCCTCTCCTCTGTTGTGCATGATGATTGGCGAGTAGATGAAAGGGCTGGCGGTGGACATATTCTGTCCCAGCAGGCCTTTCACCTTGTGAGGACGCAGGCTGACGGGCAGATTGAGGAGCTTCACTGATCTGGTGTGGGAAGAAAAAGAAGCACAACAAAGATACGAGTGAGTCTCATCTCCTGCACGCATTAAAAGAACCATTTCAGCACCTCTCTCATGCCAAGACAAAAACAAACTGCTGTCTTTCTGTTGTGTACTTTGCATGGTAAGTCAGTTGGTGCATCTTTGGCGTTACAACATGCTCATGCAGGATACTGCATGGGCTTTGGATGAATATCACAGTAAACAGTAGTGATGGCGAGGTGAAGCTTCCTGAAGCTTTGAAGCTTTCCATCCAATTGGTTCGCTCATGGGCCGAAGCTTCACGGAGCTTCATTTGCTCTACTGCGCCACCAAGTGGACAATACATGTAAAACAGGCAGAGTGATCATAACGACACCGTGGCTTTGGTGTGCGACGCTTTAAATTGAATAAATTATGTTTGTGACTCCAATACATCAATTATTAACTTATTAATATTGTGTCTATCTTCATGATATAATGGCGGGGTCAAAATCAAAACTCGAAACAAATTGGGAGAGGGTTGTGATGTGACTGTGGGTCAGTGGTTAGAATATCCGACTTTCAGTCAGAGGATCGGTGTTTCGAGCCTCGGCTCCGCTAGTCCATGTTGATGTGTCCAATTTTTTAAGTAAAAATAAGACCTTTTCCACAGTGCTGGGCTTTTTGAGACTATTTCGCCTGCTTTATAAAATACCCTTTCACAGGCACAGATGAAGCTGGGTACAAAGAGGAAGGGGGGAAATTATATTTCAAAATCGCACGGCAAACCCAGGAACCATTTTCTGAATCAGTCACGTGGTACGGCCGGCTCGCGAGGCTTCGAACGTCACCGCATACGTCATCGACACAAGCCTCGCTACGCGCTTCACCAAAATCTACCTGGATTACTCGACACGAAAGGACACATCGCTAGTAAACAGCAAGAGGTTTATGATACCGCTAAGCAGCGGGAGAAAGGGAACGCTTCAGGGACCACGAGCTATGGATTCATTCACAGTCGGTGTGATCTAGTAGATAATGGCTCACGCTCGTAACCTTCAGTAACGATCAGAGGTGCGATGGCTAAATGAGAACTTGAGAGGAAGTTATAATCCTTTCAACAACCTCGTTGGCAGTTTCTGGTTTCTCTCGGTCGGTTTCCAACTCGCCAGCACATCTGAATCTACAGTAGCCGAGCGACTGCAGCAGGCGCAATAAAACATATTTACCAAGTTGTGTTCACACTCAGAAAGCTCTGAGCGCTCTAAAAACAAACTCTGGTGGGAGAAACCTTCTGCCTGAGACATTTTATTCAGAATTTTTCACCGCAAAGCTGTTCCAAAGCCGTCGTCTCTGGGGTCCGTTTGTCTCGCTGCGAGGTGGACTTTGCTGTTAGATAAGTTCTTTAAGTGTGAAAGCAAGAAACAAGCATCCTCGCGCTTCTAACAACTGACCGGCCATCGTTTCTTTTTGGGGTAGATCAGGTAGTAGTGGGGTTGAAAGTACTCTACAGTTTACTGCAGCGGCAAAATGTATTTTAGCCACTTAAAAGAAAGGCCAACCTAAATAAATCCATATCAGTACTCTATCAATACAGTTTTTGTCAATAGGGCCTTTGTGGCTTCAAAGGGAGCTTTTATAAAATTCACTTTCAGTTCAGTTCCCCTTTTGAAAGGGCGGCCTCACGGCAAGGTAAAGCGCTAACTACTCTTTCATAGTTTTGAATAGTAGTGTTTCAGATTTTGAAACTAGTTATTTAATTGTGTCAGATACATATTTATGCAACATTTAGGTAAATATAAGTGTCCGATTGGATTTGGATTCAGAAAATACCTAATATCAAAAAAAACTGGTATCGGGGGCCAGAAAAACTTAATCGGAATAACGTCTCTTACACATAAATGAGGCATAGTGATGACATGAGTGAATAAAACATGCACCATCCTGCTGATGTAAAAACTTAATAAAAAGCATCACATCCACAGCAAAAAAAAGTCCCCAAACGACATAGCATTTATTCCTGTTCTCCAAAAGTTTTAATTAAATTCTCCAGAATCTACAGCGACCCGCTTTTGTAGGAAATGTAGTGTTTATAGAAATAACCCGAGGGCCTATGTGCACAACATTCATGAATATAAGATTGTTATAGTAGGTTCAATATGGAGGATGATGATTTATGTTTTCTGTACTGTTATGTATTTTTTATTGATTTAGTTTTTTGTTGTTTTAGTTTGAGGTAACGTGTAAATTCAAATAAAATGATTGAAATAAATGAATAAAAGTACATTGTTATGACCCATTTTCTAAGATCTACCGTACAAACGCCTCATACTAGAGAATCTGAATAGTATTGTGAGACCAACATTGTTCGATTTGTTTTTTTCATGGCATTTGTTGACAAAATCTAATTAATTTTGAATGGATTCAAACAATTGGATGTTTTTCAAACCCTTTAAAAGAGACCAAATCCAAATTTAAAAAAACTAATTTTCCCATTCAATCATTTAAAGTAATGACCAACTTTGATGCATCAATGGTGTAAATCATTTGGATGATATTACCACTGTCTTTTTAAAAAGCCAACATGTCTCACCGGACGATGGGGAGCTTGGTGAAAGGCACCGGCGGGAGCTTCAGGCCGTCAGGAAGCGTGATGACCTCCATCCCACCCGGACACTTGGACGTGTAGTTCTCCAGACTCTGGGTCACCTCTTTCTTCTCTAGAAATGTAGAAGTGCAGAGCAGACAATGAGCACATGGCAACATAAGTCAATGTACAATATATACAGTTATCCAAAAGGAAGAAACAGTTATGACATAACACAATTCCCTTTGAAGTTCCCCCACAGTCAAATAATCGGAGGCCGGTCTCCAGTGCAGAGAGTTCATCTTTGTGCCCGTGATATAATTTACCGGACATTAATGACCTGTGAGGCGTCTCTGTCGGTGTCTCTGCAATAACAGTCGCAGCCTTCAAGTGAAATTGAAAGTTTTATTGTACCATCAATACCTTTTGAGGTTATTACTGCTCACCCAGCCAGAGAATTTGCTTCGGCACTGCAAGTTTCAAAGAGAGTTGATCAAGCGGAGAAGGACATTCGGAAAGACGCCGTGCAGAAATATGAAAACCTCCACGGGAGTAACGTGATGAAGTCTATCGAGTGCAAGACTTTTGTATATTTATGTGAATTTATTGTGTATTAAACTGAACACTACTGGGAGAGAGATTACGCCCTTATTGCGTAGTTGAAATCCAAAAAGATATACATCATCAATATGAGAGGAGATGCTTGAATTAAAACGGGCAAAAGTTTGATTCCAGGGTGTTCATGTCTCTTAGCAACAGTAAAAAAAAAATCCTGGCGACGTGAAATATGTGTATGTACCACCACAGACTGGGAGCCGGAAACCCACCACCAGCAGATCAAACACACGGTTAGCGGAGTGTGGCGAGAGTGAAGGAGAAGGGAAAGAGGAATAAAAAACACAGAGATGGACGTGCGATAGCTCAAAGCTTTCACGATTGATGGCATATTCGTGCGTTTCTTTCTCGTTTGCCACGTCCGAGTGTTCGCTGCCTGTTTTTTTTAGCCGAGACTAAAATTCGATGATAACCCCACGTTGTTCTCTCTTGTGGTTTAAGGCCGCTCAGCGCGTTGGATTAGCGGCGGCGGCGGCAGACCGTGACGGAGCACAGTATCTGACAGACGGAGAGCGAGATCTCTTTTCATATCTGAAACCAGAGCGCCGGTGAAATAGATTCACAGCGATATATATATATACCAAAAAAGAATGGTTTAGTTTGTCTTAGGAACTACTGACTGGTTATTTCCTCCTGCACAGCTGATATATGCATGTCCGTGGTCAGCTACGGTGTTTGTGGTGATGTTTTAACCAGAAGCAAAACATTTGTTTGGAGTGGCTTTATAAGTCCGGGGCCCTTAGATAATCAAACCCACGAGAGGAGAAGTATTTTCACCGCGCTCTTCGGCCAGACAAACACAACGAAGAAGCACATTATCGGGCTGACAGCTGGAACACACTGTCCAGATAAGCAGAGAAACATTTTTTTTGTTCTTTTACACTTTACAAAAAGGGTGCAGCTCTTAACAGTTCTCACGGCTCCCCAAAGCGAAAGGATCTCTCCTCAAAGTGTCAACCGACAAGTGGGAAGAATAACAATGGAAGGCGAGATGAAAGGCAGCGTGAGCTTACGTCACCTTGTTGAATGATAGAAGGGTGGGAGCGAGACCTTTGGGGAGGTTTAAACCTGCAAAACCAGCCGCTCTTCATTATCCATTAACAGCTTGACGCGTTCGAATATTCACTTCTCAAAAACTAGCGAAATAAGGCTCATGCCATATAAATTAGTGCGACATTAAATGGGAGGGTATTCTGGCAGACATCTTTTTTTACTTTGGCATATTAATGTCGCCCAATTTGGCGAGATAGAACATAAATCGAAAAAGCAGCAGGTGTCAATTGAGGGGTTGTTTTTTTTGGAAGCTATTTTGCAAGCTTAAGCTCCATGAAATGAAATTTTAAAATGGTTCCAGCTGAATGAGTTGACTCTTAATGTAAAAGAAAAAAACGGGGGGAAAAGAAGCGGCATCGTGGTCTTTCACAACAAAAACATGGACGGATGATGGAACGGAAATTCTTAAACTAGAACACGTGATTGTAGATGGAAGATTACAGTGTATGCAAGAGGCTTAGTGTTATCGATCCGGGGAACAACCTGAAGAACGACTGGAGCAACGGATTACGTTGAAATGCATTCCCGTCCACTCGTCTGCCGACAGCACGGAGCTGCACGGCTAATGTTAGCAGAGGTTGCATTGACTTAAAGCTCTATTCAGCAACTGTGAGCATCGGAGAAGGTAAACTGCAACGCCATTATGAATGAGTTCAAATGTTATATTGTTTTTGGCATGAAACAGCAATTTAAAAAAGACATGAGAGGAAATCATGACCTATTTAACCCTTGAAGTGGAACCAGTTTTGGTTCTAGACCTTTTTTTCCTTTTCTCCCTGTGTTTGAGTCGTCGTAGGAACCCCAAATTAATTCCAATACTTGTGTTTATTGTATGTATTTGTTCAGCAAAGTCTTGTAAAAAAATGTAGAAAAATGTATATCTGCAAAACAACAGCCCACACACTGATAAAACACCTTTTTGGAAAGAGTAGGACCTAAACAATCGGAATAAAACACAGCATTGGGGCGGTCAAAGGAATTTCAGTCAAAAACGGTGTCATTCAGTTCAAAAATGGAAATATGACTTTATTATTATTTATCTATATGACTTTTATTATGAGTTTATTCCCAAAGATGGTCTGAATGGAGCATGCTGGGATTTAAAATGTCCGTCTCCTCCCGCACATGCTGTATGACGTGGTTCTAGGGACGTGAGCTGAGCAGGAAGCCTTGAGGACGAGAAAACGTGACACGGAGAAAAAAAATAAATAACAAAAAATAGTTTTTTTTATTTTCTTGTCTGATAATAGGCGCAGGGGAATTTTCGCGCAGGGTTTTTACTCCTAACACTAATTAAAACTACTAATGCCATGATTTGTTGTTGTTTTTGTAATGAAAGCAAGAATTTGAACAGAAATACAATCTTTTATTTCTTAATAATTCAAATTGAGTGTTTTTATGCAAACAACCACTATAGAGGACAGCAAAAGCAGAAGTCTAACATGCAGGCAAATAAATCAGGCAACGAAGCGGGCAAGTAAATCAGGCATAATAATGAGTCAGTTTGAGTTTGGTGGAAAACAGAAAAACAAGAAGCGGATGGCAGACTGAATAATGGCGCCGTAACCAAATGGTAAATCAGGCATTAATCACTGGAGTGTTATGAGCAGGTCGTGAAGGGACTCGGCTATCACTCTCCTGAGCCTTCTCACAATTTGAGGATATAAAAAAAAAAGAAAGAAACTACAGTTAAGGCCCCCACCAGAGATTTCTATATTTGCTGTTCTTGGAGACGTATCATTCTTAGACAGTATTTTATAAACACTACTGGGAAGAGGCGAGTCTCGAGCTTCGAGTATATTTAATGACGGCGCAGACAACGGGAACATTTCACATCAAAAGGGAGATTTATCACATAATGTTGTGAAATGAAAACAACCGACAAACCACAAAACATTTCAATTCTTTTATGAATAATTTAGATTTGTCTGGCTTGTTTTAAGGAAACCGTCAGCAGCATTAAAAAAAGCCAACATGATTATAACAATAGTACTCCTTGTAGAGTAGAAGCTGAGCAACTGAACGAGGGGCAATAACCATTCTGGTATCAAAAAGTAAGCAATCATATCAGCGCTATTTATTTTAGTTTAAACACTGTCGCACTGCGGTGACATGTGGGGACTTGGCATGACTCGTGCATAAAAGGACTATTATTATTATAAGGAATATTTACCGAGTGTTTTATTATTAAGTAGTTACCATCGTTGTGAAAGTACACATCTAAGGTCAACAAGCTTTATAAAGTTTCAATTGAGTGATTTGACCATCTACTGCAATGAAATGAGGGCTGCAAATCCACATGCATGCAATATATGGCAACAATGAAATATCTTAAAGGGGTATTCCAGATATTTGGTCCTTTTGTTGTTTGGATGGCGACGTGCAGCTTTGTGCTCCTCTCTTATTCATTCTTTGTAAACATGTGCAACGTTTTTCTTCCCATAATGCAACTACCGGTATACCTGTTTTTTGTTTATTTTATCCATTTGCTCTTTTTGGTTATTTGTTTTGTTTTGTTGCATTCATTGCCTTTATGGTAGGGCCCTTTTTTGTTTACCGGTATTTAAGTATGCGTCGCCTCTCTGTAGAGCACTTTGTAAAAAGGTGCTATACAAATAAAGTTATTATTATATATCGTATTTTTATACGATATATAATAATAACTGGTAAATGTTCACGCATTTCAAACTCCGTGAACACAAGTTTTTAATTATTTCCAATGTGTCTGGTATCTGGACGGTTCAGACCACTGTAGAGCCACTTGAACATGATCTCAGTATCTCGTCATCTACGACTGCTTTCAGGCGACATGGAGAAACAAATCCTTGCAACCATATCAGGGCGGCAGGAGAGTCGATGTCTCCTATCGGCCGCCTCACTTCACATATCCACATCAAACCGCTTTCTGAAGCTTTGTGTTCGACACATCTTACAGTAAATCAATTCCAATGCATTTTAAATTGCAACAGAGATCAATCTCTGGCTGCAATGAGCAGCAGCAGAACCACAACAGGAGTTGTTTTGGTTAATCTGACAGCGGTGAGCTAAAAGAGAAAAAAACAAAGTAATTTGTCGTCGGAGAGTTGTGTTTGCAATCATTCAAGCAACTTTGGCAAGATGGGCGTGAACTGCTCTAATGAGATGAAAGTATTTTGGTTTTTTTACATTCCAAATCTACTAAAAGTCCGGCATGCAAACTCATCAGGGGTGAGCAAGGTGACACAGATAAGACGGCAGTAGTGCAAGTGCTGCTTGGAATTGAAGTCGCATTTGCATTGTCAAGTTTAGGAAACTATTTTCATGATTAAAACAAAATATATATATTTCAAAACGCTCCTGTACTTCGACAAAAGGCTCACAATAGGCTATATACAAATGATCAAACTAATATATGATGTTATCAGGGATGGTATCTCGAGCTGTTTTTATATAAGCTCCAATATATCTACACAATTACAAGCTTTTGTTTTAAACTTCACCATTAAGATTACAAAAAGTGTAAATACCCAAAACGTACAATGTGTTTATTGTATTTTGCAACGGTTTATTTCTTAAAAGGAATATTTTAATATAAACTTTGTGTTTCTTTGTGTCTGTATGCCTCAACAGAGAATGCTCATACTTCCCAAACATGTGCCTCTTTGTTTTTTCTTCAAGAATTCAAACACAGGGCGAGTGACTGATCTACAAATCGTTGTTTCGTGGGTAAAGTATTCCTTTAAACTCATCCTATTTGTCCGTTTAATACGTTAAATGCGTCGTACGATGGTAAACGTTCGACCGTTAAAACGACACAAATGTCTAAAAGTTTTGTATTTCTTCACTACAAGATCTGTAAGACTTTTCTAGCAGAGCCGTGAAGGTCCTTTCCTGCCCAACTCTATTCTACGCTTGACATTTACGGACATAAACCCCAAGACACATCAAAAGAGGACTATTCCACTTGAGCTGACAAATGTAATATCACACTGCAGACGGGAGTAAAGACAATCAAAGGACGGCACCCAAACTGCAGAGAACAGCACTCAAAAGCCCTGAAAGTTACACTGAGTAAATATGAAATGGTATTTTTTAATCGTAAGAGAAAAATAAATAGCTGAAGAACTCGAATTACAGGGTCAGTTTCAGTGAGGAAACGGCGTAGTAATGACAGCGTTTGGTAGCGTTTTTCTCTCCCTTGATGAAGAGAGGAATATCATTCCAGTAAGACTGTTTCTAAGAACTGTTTCCCAAACAGAGCTGCAGGAGTCCCTTTGCTGATGTTAATATTTAAATGGAAAGCTTCATCTTGTTTCGTTTCTCCCCCCCTCCCCTCTTCTCATGCTTCGTAGCCAACCAAGGATTACGCTGGCCTCTATTGTGTGGCCAGTGGGCCGTCTGGCTCCAGTAAAAACCCTATCTCCTGGCTGCACAGGATTTCTGGTCAGAGCACAATGTTGCACTGCTGCCAAGAAAAAGCTGGCTTTGTTGTGCATCACACACTATTTTATTAAGCACAAGGTGTAATGCCGCAATCACCAAAGGACAGGTTGGCTGTTTCTCGATTTTCTTTTCTTTTTTTGAAGGCCAGGCATGAAGCTGGAAGCGTTTCACACAACATATTGAACTTCTACAATGAAAAAGAAGGTGTAATGGTGCTTTTTTTTTTTTAAGCCCCATCGTGAGCCGACCTTGATCAGACAGGAAGTCCAGCATGGTCTGCAGCAGGAAGGACAGGTGGCGCACAGACAGGCCGGGGTTGCCCATGCGGCGGGAGGCGTACACCAACTCGTGCAGGAGGCGCATCTGAACAGCAGCCCAGCCTCGGTGGGTACCTGAGAGAGGGGAGGGGGGGGGAGAGAGAGAGAGAGAGAGAGAGAGAGAGTGAGTCACAATGAGCTGACGAGGATTTAATGATACACGTCAGATGAGTAGAGATGCATCGAGACCATCTGTAGGAGAATATTCCACACGGATGAGACGTGTGTACATTGTGTCATGTGTGTTTCCTGATGTTGGTGAGGAAGCAGCCGATGTTGTGCAATACAACCTTACATATCCTAATAGATTGTTTTTTACATTTTTTACATCTGGATTAGCTGTTTCTGAAAAAGCTTTGGTGGACACTTTGAAGTTTCATAGTTGACCATTATTTGTATTTAATGATGTCAAAGTCATGGTTTACCTTTCTTTTTCTTTTCTTCAATAAAGCATTGTTAATACATATTAAAGCTGAAATGGTGAGTCAATTAAATAGTGAATTTCTCGAACGACAATCTGTAATTATTTTTGATAAATTCTTACTGCAAGCGTTTTTTTTAAATCAAGTTAAGTTCAAGATCAATGTTGCTGCTCAACTGGGAGGCTTCGCTGCTTTTCACTGTCTTATATGAAAGTAAACAAAATATGTGTTATATATTGTTGACACAACAAGCTATTTTTTTTCTGATATCCTCAGTCAAAAGCAGCTTTGGTTCACTTTTTCTTTAGAATAAACTTGAACTTTGAGCTAAATCATATTATGGCGACAAGATCCTATCGCTTTTTAGTTTTACGCCCGTTAGAATAAATTATTTTAAGTAGGTTGTAATAAGTTATTGTTTAATACTATATCTGATGTGAATAAAGGGACACAGATCTATTCACTTCACATAAATTAGACCAGATTTGCATTGTAATGTATCCTGATATCAGAAGAAAAAAAAAGAAAAGTACTGAAGTAATTCAGTGATAATGATTTTATGTCCATGCCCTAATTTCAGCACACCAAACAATAACTCTGGGATGCATTCAGCAACAAGTGCGTGACAAACCTTCATAAGTCTGCATTCGGCACGCTTCACACACAAAAGGCTGCACATGATTAGATCTAATTCAAGTCTTTTCATTGCTGCCATCTCGGGAAAAATTGCCTGTCACATGTGCTCCGGCGTGCTGCTAATTTAGACACTTTTTTTTTTTTTTTTGCACTGCGGAGCTCCATCTTAATAGCGTTCTAGCCTGACACGGACCGTTACATAAGACCCTCGGCCCCCTACGAGATCCCCTGCTCCACTCCCAGCTGTCGACTGTTGACTCACTAAGTGGTGGAAGAAAACTGGAGGAAAGATGTGGCGAGGAGGCCGCGGGGCCAAAAGGGAAGATATTTGGTAAACACTCCGATGTTTCCTCAGCTTAAATATCACTTCCAATTACGTCCAAAAAGCTTTGAGTTATCAGCATCTTTCTCTCACGGTCATTGTTCATCCTGACTTCTTCATGCCATCTGAACACACTGGAGATGCATATTCTTCATAAGCTATTTTATTTTTTCCCTGTCGTGGAACTGCACCCACTAAGCAGTCTAAAAATAGCTGACTTCCACCTGTCTGCCAAAACCAGCGCCTATCTGGAGAGCAGTAATCCAAAAGGGCACATTGGATTTTCTGAGAATGTCTCTCTCACTGGAACACGACGAGGGGAATAAATTACTTCATTCGGGGTATTTTTCCGACCTGAACTTGAGGTGTCTGGCAATCCATTTAACACAGCGCCGAGATAATGAGCGCGAGGCCACGGCCGAGCAAGTCGCACTGTCATGCAGAAGAAACCCCCGGCTCGAAAAAAGGCGCCGTGTGTCTGCGCCGCCCCTGATGAGACGAGGGGAGTGTGCAGCGGGATGAGATGCCACAGACGCTCCGATTATTCTCCTCCTCCATAATAAACATGTAAATGATTACAAGGAAGCGAAACTACCAACATTTCTGTGGCGGCAGGACAACAGTGAGCCACTTAAAAAGCCATTTGCTCCACTGTACATCAGGGGACAGCTTCCTTATTGGAGGGCACCATTGATGCCCGTTTTCCTTCTCACATGAACTTGCCTCTCCGGCTTATTGATAAACTCCCCCATCTGAACTCCGATCTGTGGGGACTTAAGAGAGGATAGACCCAGAATCAGTATGGATCCCTTATGTTTCAGCGTCTCAATCGAGCTCACAAGCTCCCTTTTCATCTATACGGGTGTCTAAAGACGGGTCCAAGGCCTGGAAAAAGAAAAATCAACTCAAAGAACGGGCAAAAAATCTATTGGAGTAGAGGAAAAATAGTTCTGCTTCATCTCAAACTTTTAAAGCAATGACATTGTTGGAGGAATTAATTTGACCTAAAGGAAACATTCCTAGTTCTTGTCCATTGTTCTATGTGTTCTCCAATATATCTGAAACCTCAACTCCTATGTATTACTTTTAAATGATGATTTGCTATATAACTTTTAGGACATGACCTGCAACTGTAGGAGCAAGGAAGTACTCTTAAGGCATTGATTTACTGTATATGGACATATAATAATGCTATATATATATATATATAATATATATAATATAATATATATATATAATATATATATATATAATATATATAATATAATATATATATATAATATAATATATATATATATATATATATATATATATATATATATATATATATAATATATATAATATAATATATATATATAATATAATATATATATATATATATATATATATATATATATATATATATATATATATATATATCTATATATATATATCTATCTATCTATCTATCTATCTATATCTATATATATATCTATATCTATATATATATATATATATATATATATATATATAATAGAGTATATCCATGGATGAATTAAATCCGTAATACTCAGTAATATCACACTGGGAACAAAAGTTCTGGGAGAATATTGTCCGAAACATTATTGGCCAGTAAGGGATTGTATGAGCAAACGTGTACATGATACAATAATTCAATGTAAGCCCTCTAAAGGGTCGTTTTCTACCCCGCATGAGGGGCCGTCTGCAGGTCTTGGAGCCGGGTACGAGGTTCAAAATTTACTTTTTTTCCAGCAACTGTCCAGAAGTCTTCTTTTAAAAACACATGAAACAAAAGTTGTTGTTTTAGTTTTATTATAAACTATAAACCAAAAGCTCCTCTACTTCTAATGCGTCTAATGAGTTTGTTTCTGCTTTATACATAAAACGTTATGAACGTAATAAATATTCTTTTTTTTTTGTGCGGAAAAAATAGCAGGATGTCCGACATGCATCTGGTCACACTTTTGCCGCATGCTTTTCTGGCCATTCTGAGCATACGGGAGAAGTTTGGGTTCAAATAAACCCTTTCTGGCAGAAAGCCCTCAAGGAAAACATCTCCCGTGTGTCTCTTCTGACCCACAATCCTCTGCAGCGAATATATGAGCAAGAGGGTCACACAAGTTGGTCCCAACTGACAACTTAATAACATAATAATAGTTTCCCCGCTGTCCCAGACCCTCCATCTCTGTGTCCCAGGTGCCATTTGGTTTATTGCCCCGCCGGTACAACGGGATGTCCTCAATTCAGAGGTCTGTCCGAGTGGTCGGGGCAATTAGGGAGTCGTGCTTTCTCGGAGACGACTCTGTTGTACCAGCTGGACCCACAAAACGCAGTTTCCACGGTCGGCTTCCTCAATGCAGCCGGGATGAGACCGGAAAAAGACAAGCAAGCCTTGTTATAAAGGTCTGGATCCAATGCATGACGGCTACAGCCTCACAGGAGGTCATGTTGGCAAAACTGAAAGTCAAAATTCACTGAAATGTGAAATGATTAATGCAGGGGGTTATTAGATAGCAATACGCAATAGAAAGTCTTCATGCATGTCGTGTGGGCTTCTGTGTGTTGGGGGTGACTTTCACTTTGTTTTCTGTCCGTCTCTGGGGATTTAGTTACCTGCAGACTACGGCATGGAAAGTACGTTTTGCACTGATGTGCATAATGACTTCATGAGGAATTAAAAATTAGTAATATCTATTTGTCTGATGTAATGTCTTACGATCCAAAAGTTATTCTGTTCGCCCTCTAGTAACAGGACACAAATTAAATCACAAAAACAAGAACGTGGTTTGCTTTTCTTCCGTTTAGATCATAAGAAATAATTGTATTGCAGTGGAAAAAATAAGATTTATTAAAATTTCTAAGTTTAGAAGAGACATTTGTATTGAAATTTGCAATTCTGTTCATTCAATGTCCCTTGAGTGAACCAAAAGTGGTTAAATCTAGCAAACTGAAAATCTATTTAGTTCTGCCATAATAGAAAAACTGAAGAATTCAAGTCACCAACAGGAGGCATTTCCTGCAGATTTGACAGTTTTAAATCTACAGAGGACATTAAATTGCCCGTGTTAAGTTGCCTCATCATTCGGAGTAATGCAACTGTGCAGAGATGACAAGACAGCCATTTGGGAAATTGAGAAAATAAATATTATGAAATAGATGGAGAGATAATATGCGCTTTTGTATTAAATTGCTCGACTTTCCTTTCTACAAGGGGAGTAGTAAACCCTGGTCAAGGTCCAATAGTTGCGTGCTATCGGTATCAAGTATCCTACATATCAAAGACAACAAAGCTTTCACAGTCAAAGTGCAAACATTTAACCTCAACCCAGCTTGTTTTCTATTCACAGTTTACAAAAGCCCTCCAGCAGCATCACTTGAATACCGGTCAGAAGAGACGATGTCCCTGCGCTTTCCTGTTCTTTTGTGCCGGCACCGAGAGGCTCCGCAGTACGAGTGGTGTGTAGAACCGAGAGGCTCCGCAGTACGAGTGGTGTGTAGAACCGAGAGGCTCGTCACGAGGACCTCACCAAAGAGTGCACAGGAACCCGGGGCCTGGATTTGAGACGAGTGGCGGCGTGAATGCAGAACGCGGTGGAGGAGCCCTCTTGAAAATAAGACAGCGACGCTCGAGTCGGAATAAAAAGGGATGATATTCATTTCCCATCTATTAAATGTGTCTTTACGCTGCTGCCACTCACACAATCTGGATGAATTCAGTGGCATTTCCTCCTCTTCACGCTGCTCGCCTGGCCCTTAAAATAAATAGATAACTCGATCCAATCTTATTACGCCACTGATTTGTATTACACATAATTCAAAACAGGGATATAAAAGATTTTTACGGCAGTGAAAATCATCCAAGACGTGCCAGCGGAGTCGTTTTTTTGCTTGACAGAACGTATGAATTATAGTGTAAAGAGTGAGAGAGTGACACACCTGCTGTATGTCCACGCTCATGTACACATTCTCTCTCCTACGCTCTTCAGAGGCAGCATGAGAAGCATGCGTCTGTTATGCTATGCTATCCCAGTGCAATGGCTGCCAACCTTTTCCCTTCAGGTGACGTACTCCATAGCTATTTCATGTCCAATAGAATGGGGATTCAATGCATAACAATAACAGAACAACTGGTGAGCTGCACAATTAAGAATGCGAGAACTGCAAGAACTTTGAGCAATTCGGATGAAAACGGTCTGGAAACGCCGACACAGCAAAACGAGGAACGTAAAAAATATGTCTAGGAAAGGAGAAAATACAGGCAGAAGGTTCTCCTTGCAGATACAGACACCGCCACACACTTCCAGTGAGTCATAGGTTATTATTATTTTTTGTCGGAGCTTTAGAGGCGTTTCCCAGAAGCATCGTGACTGAAGACAAAATGACGGCAGATTAACGAGACCTGCAGGAAGGGAGCAACAACTACATGCTTTGTTGGTGTTTTTGCTCATTTTAAAGTCTTTACTTTTATCACGAACACTGATGCTTGTCGAGTGACTTTTGGAGGTAAAATTAGTGATAATGTTTGAAGAAGAAAATAACTAAATAAACGCTCAAATGAACTCAGAACTTGAACTGCGAGGTTCTGTCGGCCTCCTCTCTTTATTCTCGTCCAATGTATTGATCTCGTGAGGTTGAAACTTTTTATAATTTTATTTATGGTGTATATGTTGTTTGCCACCTGCTTTATGCAGTTATTTTAAACACACTGCAGCACCAACAATTTGTTGTTTATTCAATTAGTTGACGGACAGAAAATTATTCGGAAAAAAGTTGTAAATTAAGTCCTTGTTTCAGAAATTTATACCAAATATTTATATTTATACCAAATATTCTCTGGATCCAGCTTCTCGAATGTGAATAGGACTGTTGTCCATCAGATATCTTTGGGTCGGTTAAAACCAGCAACCTGGTGAATAGTAAACGGGTAAATCGTGATGGCCGTTTTTCACTATTTTCAGATTTTTCAGTTAAATCAAAGAAAAATAGATGAAATTAGTAATTGTTAGTTGCAGTCTTGAAACGCACTACGTACAACATGTGACATGAATATGTCCTTTTCACAGCAGCCATTTTGACACGTCGTAGAAGGGGAAACACAGGTGTGACTGATGGAAAAATAATGATGGTCCCGTTAAGTTTAGTGTCACAATCATTCCAGTGCACAACACCAGGGCTCTGGCCAACCGAAATGGAACAGGGCCCTAATTAATGTTATTCATTACACCCGTGTGTGTGTGTGTGTGTGTGTGTGTGTGTGTGTGTCCTGAGATTACACGTCAAACTGGCTGCTGCGAAAAAAAAACGGTTATCTCTAACAGGGTTCATACACATTTTGACCAATGGATTTCCATGACTTTAAACCAAATTACCATGACCAAATGTTGTGAAATCTTGGTGTAAACATGAAAATGTAGTATTTAAACTAACAATGAGAATACAAAGCATACAGTAAACCTTAAATGACACAAATGAATGAGAGACAATAGTTTGATTAAAAGAATAAACATTTAAATAGATGCCTGTATGTACGCCTGCTTATATTTTGAGCGTCTTTCTTTTAAAAGCATATTAATTATTTCAAACTCGGCGTAAATGAACATCACGAACACATGAATATAACACATTTACATTTACATTTTGACTTTTCCAGGCCTGGAAATAACCATTTTAAAATGGTTTTCCATGACCGTATGAGCCCCGTCTAGATTTTCACATCTACTAAGCGTGCACGTTTACCTTTGCTGAAGTCCTTGGGGTCCAGTGACAGGCTGTATCCGGGCAGAGTCTCCAGCAGCAGCTTGTAGCAGGCCCTCCAGCCGGGCTCCGGGATGGTGGGAGCCACGCACTGCATGGCCGCCACGCGCTTGAAGAACGCAGACTTGCGATGGAAGCCGATGAGTTCGTAGAGCTCCGACAGGATGCTGTAGCGCTGGATCTTCTCCTCCTCCGACAGCTGCGGGTACGGAGACAACGTTAAAAGTCCACAAATGCGTTGCTTCACTTGGAGAGTCGAGCTTCATAATGCGGAGCTTCTGTTTTACCAGCGGAGGAGGGAAAGAATTTACTGCTTTAATTTTTGTGATGTTAAAAACAGGTTTACGTAAGAGCAGGATTTAACACAACGAAAGCAAACTCACTTCCTGTGTCTTGGATATAATTATACGCAATCATCAAAATCTGGATGCATTTCATTTACATACATTAGGCCCACAGGAGAAAGTCTGCACATAAATGGACATTTTGTATCAATAGCTACATAAAATAGTTATGTACCAATCAAATTATATGGAATAAATCAAAATTAAAATATGACATCTGTTGGCCTATCGATTAAATTGGATAATGAGAAGGAATTCCAAATATAGTAATATATAATTATTATTATAAATGTATATTATTGTTGTTAATTGTTGTCAGTATTATTAACTCATGTATAGAAGTTGAACTCAATATATTAGTTGAACAATATGTGCATTTCCATAGATTCGGGATTCTTGAATGAGGGAAAAGGAGTTGAATTTTAAATTGTTTTAACTTTTTCTTTGTGGAAAAACACATCAGTCGCAAATTGCAAAATGCAGAGCATCTTTAAAGCTCTTCAAACATCATGGGGGCGATCTTTAACCATCTAAACATAAATATTGGGCCGCGACGTCTCGCGAAGTGCTTGAAGGACTTCAACGAACGCTTTCACTAGAGTGCTCCACACTTATAGTTAAATAGGTATATCAACTGGGCTAATTATAAAATGATAGTTATTTCAGGTGACACCAGATTTAAAAGCGGAGACGGAGAGCTCGGCTGGGAAAACCTGAAAAAAACCCTAATTGGCTGCGTGGGTTGTATTCACTGAACAAGGATGTTGGGTGAGTTGTGTTTTATTTTGCTAAGATATCCTGCAGTCTGGTTTACCTGCAGACCAAAGCGCTCATATTGAATCCCCCGTGTTGGTGGATGAGGCTCAGATAGCGTACCTGTCCCAGGTTGATGTAAACGGCGTTCTGCAGGAACTCCGAGGCCTCCCTCGCCCTCTTCTGGATGGCCAGCACGCGGACCGCCTTCACACAGGCCTCCAGCTCGATCACGCCGGCGTTCTTGTACTGCGGGAGATGAGAGGAGGAGGAGGGGAGGGATGGGGGGAGAGACGGCTTAATGAAGAACGAACAGTCGATGAGGGTCGCCTTGACTTCTGCAACCCGCCTCGTGATCAGAGAGAATGCGTTTTCATTAACATGTGAGCGCCCTCATCAGTCTCTGTCGATGTGGGATGACAGACGAGAGGGATCTCCAGCTTAGCGTCCATAAAAAATAAAAATAAACCTGAGCTGCTGCTTGCAGAGGCTTCACGCTGCGAGCGAGTAGGAGTAGTTTTTTTTTTATCTCGCCGTCCCTCAACTTCCATCCATTGTGTCGTTATTAAAATTCAATTAATATCTGAATGGCTGTGTGTTGAGATGTAATTGAATTCTGAAGGAGCTGGTTACAGGTAAAAGGGCTGAGGGAGGTCAGTGCAAGAAAAAAAAGAAAAAAAAAGGCAATTATAATAATGGAGATAAAACACAGGGTTGCTTCAGAGCATAATGAGCCTATTCAGCTTTCCCTAAGCATTAGGGATACTTTAATACCATTCTTTGTGACTTTGTACAAGTACAGTCAAAAGGAGAGTACGCATATATTATGCCACGCACTGATACATTATTCATATGGTTTTGTCTGTCAAATACAGATTGTTATAAAAGATTTTCACTGGTTTTATTATTTCCAGCGATTACACAAGCTCTCGTGAGGTTCATGAGGCAAACAGCCGCTGTCCGCATGTCGTCAAACACTGTGTTGTTTCTGCCCTCAAACTCCATCAAACCTAATCAAACACTGCCCCCTGGTGACACGGGTGAATACTACAAACACACACACACGTACAAACAAAGACACAACGTGGAGCTACGTTTCTGTTTGTTGTGACCACTTTCAAAGCTCTGGAGTGTTTATCCGGACCAAAATCAAGAGGACAATGGTTTAAATCACCCGTTTTCCAGTAAGGAAAAGGCACCATAGCCCATTTGTTCTGAATAAAGATGTAAATCTTTCAAAACCAGTCATAAACCAACTGTGTAAAGTATATATAATATCAGACTTTTTATTTAATTCAACATAAAATGCTATGTAATACTTGTTTCACAGTCGTTAATATTTTTTAAATAATTAAATTTTTGCTAAAGTTGACATAAGCTACCAAATAAACAATAATAGGCTTCCTGTGCTAACGTATCTAGCAGCGGCTTGCTGTTAATGTTGCAGAATGAAAGTCCACAAACACGTTTTAAACTCCATTTTATAACAAATATTGTCAACGGTAGGCAGGCAAGAAAGAAAAAGCCTGACTTTTGCAAATTAACTTCTAAGAGGTTTTAATACCCCGGATCATTGATGTGCTTTCAAGAGTTTTGGGACAACAAAAGGAGCTCTATGGTACAAAGGAATAAGAAACATCAGACAATGATTCAATTTGGATTTAGCCTTGTTGGCAATAAGATAAAAAATAAATAGTATATAATCAGACTAGCCTTTGAAGATATAAGACATTTGCCTTTAAAAAGGCAACTTAAGACATACTAATTGCTTTATTTGCTTTGAGTTTATTTACTGCTCTAATATTGTGCTTTTGTCAAGCACTTACTGATGTCTGGCCTTGAAACATGCAACATCAATTTACTTGACTTTTCTTACTATGGACTAGAAAGAAAATTTAGAAAAAAATATTAAAAAAAAATAAAAAAAAAAATATATAAAATCCATTTTGAACAAGGCTAAATAAACTGCCCCCTCATTTTAATGCATCTTTACACACAGGAATTGATTGTGTTTTTAACATAATTTTTCATGAGTGAATGTTTTTATGTTGTTTGTGAGCCTTATGACAATTTTCCATCAGTACGTGATGAACAATAAAGTTGTTTGAATTGAAAACATTAACATTTCCCCACTGAGTGTTCGGGCAACACTAACACGCTTTGCCTGATACACAAAGCCAATATGAACCTTTTATTACAAATACATCATTTGACAGAAGACGGATATGCAATTTCTCATTATGTCGGCATCAATATTCCAGTTCACGTAAACGCCAAGGAATCGTCTGATATTATGCACAAATGCAGAATTGTTGTGAGTTTTATTGTCTCATGTACCGACTGCTGCTTTTTGATTACCTTTCCATAGTAGGAGATGGCCTCTTTGTACTTCTCGATAATGTCCTCGGGACTCAGGCAGTTCTTCGCTCTTCCGATCTCCGTGCTGGTGTCGGCGCTAATGCCGTTGGCCGTGAGGGCGCCTAGACTCGAAAAGAGGACGGCACGCGGTAAGTTTGAGAAAGACGGCAAAGGAAGGAGGGGAAACTTAAATCCACCAATTACACTTTAAAAAGATACCGCGCTGGCTACCACAGCCACATGCATTTTATATATACATATAAAATAAGACGGTGTTCAAAATGGTGTTCACATAAAGACTGTTAACGTATCTGAACAGATAACAGATGATGTTGAATGAAACTGAAATGTGTGCTTTATCCAGGCTCCGATGACCCCGTTCAAAGCCAAACGTAAATCATAAACACTGTACACCAAACCGTCCCGCTCTCCCCGACGCCAGCAGGAAGTGATGTCATGAATATTCGGAGGCCTCACGTCCCAGGCTGAAACACCGTGGTGCCGTAACGAGACGCTGCGTTGCACTACTTTTTAGGCCAGTTAACACAAAGAGGTAAATAAAGTACAATTACTGAGGCGATCGAGTCACAATTTAGGTCTTTTTTTAGGTTATGAAGGTGACCGGTTAAGCAACAGAGAGTAATAAGCAGGAACTTAAAGTGTGCAGCACTGGTGATGAGCTGCCACCTGCTGGTGCGTCGAGAGATATGCAACGAAAACATGAAATGTCCTTGATCGGGTTAAGTGATCTTTGGGAAATAATCAAGAGTAGGATGTGAGATAATGAATAAAAAGAATAAAATAGAAGCTCCTCAGAATGACTATTTTAAAGACTTTAATTGTAGTCATGTGATACTGATCCCCAAAAGCGTGGCTGTGAGAAAGAGCAGGTACGTTAGGAAATAAAGAAGAAACAAAAAGGTGACGGTAAACCAACACAGGAGAGAACACTACCTGTAAACGGGGGAAGGGGAAACATCAATCGCTTCTCAAAGGATAAAATAAACCAAAGCAATCAGGAAGCTGATGATGTATGAAAAACAACATCAAACAGGGAAAATTTGGCCACAAGCAATGAGGCAGATTGTTGTCTACAAGAGCTGTGTGGGTTAGACATACCATACCTGGGTCAATGAGAACCTCCTGAGCTCCTATAGATAGAGAGAGAGAATGCAGATTCACTCCATGACGCAAGGTGCAATGTTAGCAGTGTTAGACCCAACAGTGTGCGCAATGCTGCAGCACTTCTCCTATAAAATATATATCAAGAGTCACGAGAAACTTTTGACATGCAATTGAACAAAGGTAGGGTTTTGACCTCTCGCGGCTCCATTTTTAAGAGATGGGTCCTGGTTTTTATTGGACCTGCACACACACACAAGTGGTGTGATAAACGGTCCAGCCGATGGTTTCAGAGTGAACACAGGCAAAGAAGAAGAGTGCTAGCTCATAAACGGGCACGGGAGCAAAGCAATAAAAAAAAATATATATATATATATATATATATATATATATATATATATATATATATATATATATATATATATATATACACACACACACACATAAAAATAAATAAAGATACAGATATATAAATATATATTTAGAAATAAATATAAATGCCATAGATCTATATAAATAAGTACATCTACATTTAGAATATTTTAACCATTTTACCTCATCGTCAGAGAGCTCTTTCCGACGGCGTTATATTCATCTATGCTCTCTTCAAAGCCACCAGACTCCATTATCAAAAACAGTAATTGCACATAGCAGAACACGGGCGCAGCCTGGATTTACTAGTCAGAAGTAGAAGCTGACAACAATTAAAAATATATTATCTGAAGTACATTAATCTATAGTGCAATAAATCATTACTTGCAACCCTAAAGTCCTCAGATAAACATGCAGGCATCATAAAAACAGCTCTTTAGCGTCGCTCATGCTCCACTTATTGTGTCGTTACATACAAGGCAGTGTTGATTAAACACCATGTTAATGGCATGTTAAGAAAGAGTGGAAAGATTCGATGATGTTAAGTGTAAATACAATCAGGAATGCACCTCTCGTCCTCTGCACACAAAGGAAGCAGCCTAGCTGAGCGACGCTCTCACTCGATCACAGCTCATCACAGACTTCAGCCTTCGCTGGTTATCGCATCCGGACCGATGTTTTCGATCAGTTGCAGAGGGACGTGCTCACCTGGTCTGTGGCGTTTCCCCGCATCTGCTGGCTGGGAGATGCTCGGCTTTCGTCCTGCAGTCTTCCCCCCCGTGCCTCCGGGGTAGTGGAATATAACAGAGGCTGAGCACAAACCCTCCAACGCAGCTGGAAGGGAACAAATAAACAGAAGACAAATGTTCCAGCTCGACACAGCTCTTATGCGTTGCTCTTTCTGAGAGCCTCTGAGGCTCGCTGGATCAATAAAGTTCTAAAACCCTGATGTTTACACTGCTAATAAAGTGGAAATTGACAAGGCCATTAATATTGGCCTTTATTGGCTTATCACAGATATACGGCAGTGTTTATGTCCACCAATAAATAACAAGAAATTGCAGCACTAAGATATTACGTTTGAGGCGTTTACATATTTTCTAAACCAGAGAGCACTGAAGTTTATTTGTATTATCTGTAAAATCTTGGTATGCGTCTGTCACAATTATTGACTATCCAAACTGTGTGTATGTGTTTACGTAAAAAAAAAAAAACAGTCAAATCTCGATACCGGTATTGACCTCAAAAGTCCAGTATTAGAGGCCAGACGCTGATACACGAATTAAACAAACAACAACAATAAAGTTATTCTCGCCTTGTGAATCCTATTTTACAGAAATAAGCCGACCGTCCTCCCGACTTACCACCCAGCCAGAGGAAGTCATTCACGCCCCTGAGCAGCTCCACGGCCATGTGGTAGTGGACCAGGGCGTCCTGCAGCATGCCGGCCTGGAGACACAGGTCCCCGACATGCTTCCTCATCCGGCCCTGGCAGCGCTTTTTATAATGCCTGAGAGAGAGCAGCAGGTAAAGGGGAAGAAAGGAAAACATGTTCAGACAACAGCAGGGTGGCGTTGCTCAAATAAAATATACCTTTTGGGGCTTTTAAATAGCTTTTGGTTGATTCTTTTTTTTTCACAAAGATGGCTGAGACTTGCTGCTATTTGTCATTTCCTATGTCAGCAGGGAGCCGGGAGAGGAGACTCGAGTGAATCCTACCAGCTACAGTAGGGAGGTGTATGGAGCGGGGAAGCACAAGCACAGCGACACAACAAGGACGGCGCAGGAGCCGACCTACGACCCCACGGTCGTGCACAGAGACACAGGGACTCGGGAAGGAGCCGCTTCACCAGGATACAGGAGGGGAAAGTATCCGTTACAGGGGAAACTATGAAACTATGAACCCCGTTGTGCAAGCCGCTCTAACACTGACGGACTGGGAAGGTCGCGTGCAGACAACAAGCCATGGACGACATGTCTCTTCGCTGTGTAGAGGAATAAACGCTAAGGCTCAGAACGCAATTTACGAGAGTAAAAACTAAAATGAAAAGGAGGCCGTTCCACAGCAAATAAACTGGATCTTTGGACATGGATGCCATTATCAAATTTGTGTTTTTTTTTATAAGTGGCTGAGGTGATATGCCAAGCTGGAAGGTAACGTCTCCTCTCGTGAATAAAGATCTGTGATCCGTGGCCAGTATCTGCAGCCAAACAGACAAAATCCCAAACTCCACCGTCCCAATCCAAAATGTTCTCCTCAGTGGAATGTTCTGTTCCAAACTGCTCAGTGAGTCCAGACTATCGGCTCCTCCGTTAGAAAGGACCACAACAGTGTTTTTCAGTGTTTCAACATAGAAATATTATACGCTTGAATTTTTAGTGGCAACTGATTTCAGTTGATTTTATCAGTATCATCATCAGTCTGTAATTTCACAATAATTTCCAAGAGGTTTCCTGAAAAAAAAAAGTCATGACATTTGGGACTAATTATAAGGGAATTGATACAAACAATACAAACTAATATTATTTAATTAGAATGAATTGCTAGTCTAGTGTACTGCATTCAATTCATCATATAAATATATGGAGAACTAAGTTCCCCTGTATAAATTATGAATAAATGACTATTTAGAAGGATTTAATTGGAGATTCCATACTTCTTTCCAGGAAAATTACTGCAAAGTTATAGACAAGTAAAACAATGCATTGCAAGTTTAACACAAAACAAATACTGGTTTGCAGATTTCCTTTTATTGCAAAGCACTCTTCTTGTGTTATCTTCCTTATTTATATTATATCATATATTTAAATAATATAATTACCTTTAAATGTGTGTTGTTTAAGTTCACATACAATTTCATTTTAGATTTAGTTTTTAAGAGTACTGTTTAGGGGGTTGAGCTCTGAAAAATATCCCAAGCAAAAAACTAACAATAATATGAATTTGGCATCTTCATGCTTAAAAAAATTAAAGGTTTCTGTTTCACAGTGGGCTGACATTTCAAAATGCAGAGGCTCCGTGAATGCAAATCTACTGCATCTTTGTATCACTATCACGGAGGAGAGTACAGTGGGAAGTAATTAACAGCAAAAGCACAGAAAAACACTGTTATGGTCCTTTAACTTCCTTCTGAATCAACTATAAAAAAAAAGTGTAAGACCACTGGGCCTCTGTGAACACTTTGTGGTCAACTGACTGAAACTTGGCAGTTTTCTTTACTCTAACAGTGTCAAACATAAGCTTGCTAATATGACATTTGTGCACTGGACTGTAATGTAGTGCCTTTAAATCAGGCCTCACGTATGGTGGGTTGTGATTCAAGCCTTCTTTTCATTTTAGTAGCTAATGTTATTGCTCTGACTATTTAGCCAACAATGTTGACTCATTGAGCTCAGGGGCTATTGTTTGGCTCACAACTTCAAGCCAGATTTTTCAATCCATTTGTGTATGAATTGAAACCTGCGGAGGAGCGATGAGTTTGGCTTGGAGTCATGAGCAAATGCACAACAGCGCAGAGGGCTGGCATTTTCTTTCAGGGCAGAGCTAAAGCTGATGGGATCGGTATGGGTTCACTAAACTTATGTGTCTAACATCTCACCTTTTCACACCCAACAATAAACTCACAGGACAGTATGAGAGAAAACAAATAAACAACAGAAGAAGAAGAAGAAAGACACATAAACCAAGGTAAACAAACAAAATTGATGCAGCAAAAATCAAAAAGACAGATTTTTGAGAGGAGAATTTTAGAGCAGGCAAGGCTGATATGTAACAAGCAACTTGACCCAGAAACAAACGCACAATGCAGTAAATCACATTAACTGGCTGCAGAGATCATTCAAGCATTCTTTAACCAGCCTCAAAATGCGAAAGTGGAGAGAACACATCAACTCACCTGCTATCCGTGTCCAAACCCACAAAGTCCTTCTTCTCAAAGGGCACACAGAGCAGCGGTATCTTGTCACCTGATTTGTCCGTGGCCCGGTCGAGCCGCTTGGACTCCAGAACAATAAATATCGACTCCACAAAGTCGTCCACTCTCTTCTCCACGTCAGGGCAGTCATCGAAGCTGGGGTAGAAGGCCACGTCCGTCCGCTGCTGCTCCGCGATATCTCCCTGCAGCCCGAACACCAGCAAGCGGGAATCGTACAGCGTGGAGCTGTACACCTCCTTCTGGCCGTGGAAGCGCTCTGCGGTCTGGGCCCACTCTTTAGCCGAGGCGCAGGTGGTGATGGAGATGAGGCCCACCACCTTGCGGTGCGTCTGGAAGTCTCCCCACTCGTTGTTTTCTGGCAGGTAGTGGTGGCGGTAGCGGATGTAGAGGAGGCGCTGCGAGTCCCTGATGCTCACCTGGCTCACGCTGGAGATTCGTTTGTAGATTTTGAAGAACAGGTCCTCCGGCACTATGCCGACCGGCTGGACCACCACAAGCACCGTCTGGTGGTCCTCGGCACATTGCATGTAGTCTGGCACGCTCATCTTCGCATGTGGAAAAACAAAAACATTTATCATATTCCTAAGATAACCTCTGTAAACAGGAAATTGTTTCTGGACAGAGATGCAAATCATCAATATTGTTTAGGAACATGTCTTAGGTTGGAGGAAGACGTTTATGGGTCGATATCTTAAAAGCTAGGCACATCAAATCAAATGAAAACTGAATGGAGAGATAATTGGAAAAGGTGAAAGAATGATTTTTGTACTTTGGTGCACTGATCCTTTAACAGTGAGACATCTCATTTAACAGAAATAATAGAATGCAGAGATACAAATGTACTAATTTATTAATTAAACGATTAAAAAAAAACATGTTTGGTCCATGGATACTCTTTGTTAATCAACCCCAACCAGCACTAACTAGCTGTGTTTGTCTTCAGTGTCACGTGTCCTCCAAAAACGTTTGAATGAAAAACTGCTGCTTCGGAACTCTGATGCGTAAAGAATGGCAAAACTGGAACCCAGCGACTCCTAAATAATAAAAACTGTTTTGTTTGTTTACCTAAAAGACAACGTCACCTTTAGAGAAAAGCAAAGCAACACCTGCTGCTGTCTTTGCCGACGTAAACACCAATCAGTGATAGTTAAATGTGGCAGCTGACATTATTACAGTTGCTAAATATGGCCACTGTGTCATTAACGTGTATTTCTCTGATTTAATACCATGATAAATATCGTAACATACGTTAACTAACGTTGTTTTAACGTCTCAAAACATTATTTTGGTTTTAGCTAGCTTAGTTTAGCTAGCTGACATGAATTAGTTGGTTGTCACAGTCACAACGCAGACTGAAATAACTACGTCATTAATGTACATATCAGCTCAGTGAGTTTTTATGTATTTCTGTCTTTCACACCAAAGTCTTTAATATATAACGTTTACTCACCTTACCTCGGCAGTAACCTGTCAAAATGTTTACAGCTTCCTTCTTCGGAGCAGTGCTCTTCTGCAACACCTGAAGCTAATCAACAGCGCAACATCCGGTAGATATTTTCAAAGTAAAACCATTACAGGGGCGTGCGACGACACAGTTTAGAACACAGCCGGTATTGTGAGATATTTCTTTCCCAACCTTTACCCAATATTATATCCACGATTGAGTGGAGTTACATAGTTGTATCTTGTTCATAGCAGCAAACTATATGCAATGCCGAGTTCAATACGCCACAACGTTTCGGTTTTAGTTTGAAATCAGGATCAACGTTTCCGGTTGTATCTCTTCTTCTTTAAAAGCAGAAGCCACATCAGCACCACCTACTGAACAGATGAGGTACTGCAACTGAGCAAAACTGATTAACGTTGTTCTTCAAATGTATTATGATTTTTCTAATTACTGATTATTCTTAATTGGAATAAATGTATCACATGAATGACCTGGGAGGCATACTTGCAGCATTATAAAAGTACTGACACTGCAGATCCGGAGTGTGGAAGATGTCCTCCATGTGACTTTATTGGCAGTCAGAATATTCCACTGACTTGCAAATTAGAAATGACTCCCTTGAAAATGTCAATGCACTATCTTGATAAATTCTCCATTAAAACAAGGACTATGAATAAGTGTATTTTTCCTTTGTATCAGGATGCCACAGTTGATTTAGACACTTCATTTTTATTCAACGCTATAGGTAGGTCCCATGGATGAATACAAAAATAAACTTCCAGACATGTAGATTCAACTCCATTTTATTCATTTTTGTTCACCCATCAATCGTTTTTTTTTTTTCACAATCTTCTCGGAAGACAACAGCATTTTAGTCCCTATTTTTCTTTTAACTTTTTTTTTGGCCAAGGGGAGTTGGTCCAAAAGCAAAGCAGGAGCTCAGAGAGAGAAAGAGAGAGACATGGAATGTCTAAAACATGATTCATAGTGAACATACATCAATAACAGGCGAACATCTACAATCATCGACTTTCAAAACAGTGCGCAAACATTGTGTGTGAAGGCCGTCTTTACCGGGGGTCCCAAACTGTAACAACACAATTTTGAAAGCAGGGGGTTGACAGAAGTTAAGACTCAGAGAAGGAAAACATGTAGTTCTCGATAAAAAAACACAAGTAACCCAAAAAACATGGACATGATATATATATACCGTATATATAACTGAATTAATGTGCATACACAACAGAGCAAATAAGTGAAGCCTTCATTTTTCCCATGTGGTGAGTGTTCCCTAAGGCGAGTGAGACCGAGTCAGGTCAACTTAAAACACACCAGCTCTGACCTTTGTGTCCGTGTTCAGCATGAGGCAGGGTTTCAGTGCATAGTCACATTACTGCATCTTCATGCCCGGGACCGTCTGTGGAACTGAAGCATGGAATAAACGGGAGAAATGAAAAGGTCCGGGGTTGAAAGCAAAAGAAAACGTTCACATCTTGTTCAGTCTCATCATCATCAGTATGAAACGCTCCCTTCTGAGTGTTTGCAGTCAGTCAGCTTCCAAGTTATGCAGTTTACGGAAAACATAAAAGTGCTAATACTATGGTGAAAATCTGCATTACACATATATATATAATATATGGATATATATTATATATATATTGGAATATAATATATGGATATATATTATATATATTGGCGCAGAATATGAAATAAATGTGCTCATCCTGCTCCACAGGGTGCTAAAATCCAGCGGCTAACTACTGAAATCTTCAACCGCTGATTACCAAGCTTGTAAATAAGTTTGGCCCATTCATTGGTGACCCATCGTCACATATCTAAGGAGAGGGTTTGGTTCCAATAGGGGTGCGGCCAATATTTGGATTATATAGTAATATTTGCAAACTTCGCCACTAGATGGCGCCACGTCCTACACACTGTACCTTTAAAGCAACAAAGTGTACGATTTGAAAATATCTGATTTCTGACTGATATCTCACATCTTATGGGAATTATATATAATTTTTTTTTAAAGACACTGTGGCTGACGGCAAAGTACACTGATTACTTTTGGTGTAAACCTAAAAGGTCACAAACTACCATCTACAAATGGATATTGCCAAAATATTCTTTAGAAGTGCGTGATTTTACATTGTAGATTATGTATAAAAAAAAATTGTCATCTGTTTTTTATCTTTGTGAGATATTTATTTACCCTCTGGATTGTTATCTGTGGACTTTTTTTACACAACCAGTGTAGCCGGACACAGATCGTTGGTGGCGGTAACGCGCAGAGAAGAGCAACGTGTTCAAAAAGTTGGGAGAGGAATACGACTGCATGCTGGATAACACGGACGTCTTTGCAAATGTAAGGTATTGTGCCTTAATATAAGTAATTTCTAATGCTTTTGTTCTGTTGGCATCAGGTCGGATGAGCGGGTTCCCAAAATGTTCTTAAATAATGCATGAAGTGACCAAAGGGCCAAAATAAAATAAAAAAGAAAGCTGTCCCCGCCAAAAGGGCATCTTTTAGCAGCTATAAGTTCTGTGATTAATTGAGTTTCGGGACGTTACGGTCCTTGCTACTTCCCAGTGCATTTGCATCCATGTGAAGCAAAAAATAAAAAAGAACACGCGGTCATGTACAACATGGGAACTCGAAGGCTACAGAGAAAGACGACAGAAGTAGTTAAGACTGAGTGATGATTGTGCGTTCGTTCTGCAGAGGATCGGGAAGGTTCTGGGGTGAGCGTTGTCATCCAGCGGATTACTTTAAATCTCCAGCGATCATGTAGCCGCGGCCAAGATTAGTCGACCTAATTGCCGCACATCTAGACCCCCCCGTTGAGTCCTCGTGGACCAGGAGCACTTAGCAGCGCTAGTCTGTCAGACAGGGAGACGATCAGAAAGAAATCAAAAGGAAAGAACAGGGGAAAAAACGGATTAAGTCTAATGGTGCAGGAGGGGGAATGTGCGTCTTCTGATTAGTTTGATATTTGGCATTCTTCGTTATGGCATTGAAAGTGAGTGGATACTGCCAGCGGTGCAGAAAGAGACTGGATGAAGGAACCGGGGTTAAGACTGAGAGTTACACTCCGCATTCCTCACGCCAGCTTCAGAAGTTGGTCCACTGTGTCGTCTTCCACCGCCTCGGAAAACATCTCGTAGTCCTGCGGGGAGGAAGAGCGTCAGTCAGCAGACAAAGACATTCTGATTGGACGGCTGCGTTGCCGCAGAATTGGCAAAAAAAAAAATGAAATAAAAAGGTTGCGACTCGTTGCAAAGGCTTGGTGAATGTTTTAAATGTAACATTGTACCTTTTAACAGTGAACGCATTTGGGCATTTCATATTTTTAATGAGATATCTCAGTTAACCAGCAGCCTAAAGCTTGTAATTCACCGTGAACAGAGAGCTCAAAACAGAGCGGACATTTATTTAACTGAAACCAGATGAGTTCATGTCTGCAAGTCCACATTTCTGGGGACAAGATTGACCGTTATTTTGAAGATATCAGCATTAAACCTGCTGTAACTGAGTTTGGCCACTAGGAGGCAGCAGAAACAAGCCGTCACGAAACACCGACATTATCACCTTTTGAGTTGGTCAACCGTTGTGTATTTACACAAGTGGAGCAACGTGTCTCACTCTCTTCTATCTCTGATGGAAATATCTGTTTAGCCGCTAAAAACTGTAAAAAGCAGCTAACTTTGTCCGTGTGCGCACACACAGTCACACACACACAGTCACACACACACACACACACACACACACACACACACACAAGAAAACACACAACTGCCCGAGGTGTGACATTATTCTACAAGACAACAGTTTGTGTTTACTCTTAACAGTTGTTTATAAGAGAATTGCGAGCAAAATATGTATTAAAAATGATTTTTTACAGTTAAAAAAATAGAGGTTTATATTTATATAGTGGTTTATACAACAGATATATAGGTTTATATATCTTTAGCAGTTCAATACTCGCCACTTATGCCGATACAAAACTGATGACTTTCATGTCTAGACAGTATGTGCGTTCCTCACCCCGCAGTACTGGTCTTCGTTGAACAGCTGGGGAGGAACCGCCGCCGGGTTCCCCGCTTTGCTTCTCATTTCTTCACACACCTCCCGGCCCACAGAGATGTCGATGAGATCATACTGGATGCTTTTACTCTCGAGGATTCGCATCACTTCTGCCTGTTGAGACTTCACCTGAGAGAAAAGAAAGAAACATTTTTTACTCAAGCACAGCATAACAACTAGAAACCAGTCGATTCATTAAAGTCACACACTGACTGTGGCCATCACAGCTCAAATCTCGCTTTTATCGAGTGCATTTTTGGCGCAAAAGGACTAATGGCCGACATGCTGGGATAAATAATGAGCAGAAGAAGGTCATCAAACTTTGAAATGTCATGTCTCCTCAAGGGCAAAGGCTTTTTTTTTTTCAAGGCCCAGTGCTGCAATAAAAGAAAAAATAAATAAGTACTTTTTGAGGCTTTAAAAAGCGGTGGTTTTATCTGACTCCTGGGTGATGATTAATAGACCTTGGGAACGCTCTTGCTATCTTTTGGGGCAAATGAGGAAGAGGGGGGTTTGTTCAGTGACCGCACCCTCGCACTGAAACAGACAAGCATTCAGTTGGCTGTGTCCTTCCGCTGAAAAAAAAAAAAAAAGGGAATTGTCTTTTTACAAAGCTTCTCTGAAGCGAGTGAAGTAAAACGTTATTGTAGTTGACAAGGTATTTTGGTATATCTAAGTGGTAATGTAACTTTTCTGATGTCTGAGCAACTTTCAAAACTTAATGAAACCATTTAAAAAGTGAACATAAAAAGGGATTTGCATTTGAGAACGTTTTCATTTTTGGGAATAGGAAGGATGGTATGTTCAAATTACACATTTAACATAATAAATAGAGTATTTGTGAATAGGGAATTTGCTCGGGCTCGTTCTTTTCTTTTTTACAAATGAGAGAAGGAAATGCTTCGACAGGATAAAATAACAGGACAGAATAATGTGGCCTTGCAGCCGGTGATGAGACTTTGATCACAATCTTCCTCTGGCTTCAGCAGAAAACATCAGGTTTCCTTGCTGCTGCACGTGAGAGGGTTAAACGCTCGTGCACGTCACTGCACTTTTTTCACTACATGATGAATTCCTCCCACATAATAGGTACCAGATGTGTTTGGCCCAGTGCTTTTCATACTACTACTACTTATATGTTGTGTTTTACCACGTCTGCAGACTCTATTCTATGGAATAATGTAGCAAAAACGCCATTATATAGTATATTCAAGAGTATCCTGCTTAAAAAACTGACACATACATCAAATAATTGACTTTTCCCATGAACTAAAAAGGGCCTTCTGGTCAATTCGGCCCACACGGAAACAACAGCAGCTCTTACTCGAGTTCCTCTTCACATTTGAGTCACGGGTCTCGTGCTCGTTCACCACCAAACTACAGGAACTAAAACAAGAAGGTTCATTTAAGAAAGTGAGCTACTTAGAAAATATTCAATTCCCATGAAACAAGTATTGTTCGGTGCATGTAATGTATTCGGAAACATATAGTGGTGGTAAAACGTCTTTACCGTTATCGTGCATTTCGCATGTGTACATGAAGTGTGGCGTACAGGAAGCGCTACACTTGGCCTATACGTTTTATTTTATGCTTTTTTACTGTCGGTCTTTTTTATTTATTCATTCCTTTGCGGTTGCACCTTTGGCATGTTATTTAAATGGTATTATGTACACGTGTTTTGCCTTTTATTATTGACTATTTATGAAATTGTACATGTGCAATTGTTGAATAAAGAATTATAAAATCAAATAAATAAATAAAAACACCCTGGTTCGCCATTGCAAACCCTTCACGTTTCGTTTTACGGCTGGGTAACTTGGCAACGCCGACGTTCCAGTAACGATAGAAACGGCCGCTGACGAGCATATAGGCCCGTGTCGGCCAGGAGGAAGCGGACCAACTGACAGGGCGCGCGGGGTGTGTCGGCTGGACGGAGCTTTGTTTGCCCGCCGACACCGGGGCTCCGAGCACAAAAACACCGCGTTTAGTACGAACTACGGGGCCACTTGACTCACCGTCCGCGAGGCAGTGACGGTGGTGTAGTACAGTTTGATTCCCATTGCCGCAGGTCCTTCCGCTCCCTTTTGTGTGTTGCTGAGTCGCTCTCCTCTCTCTCTCTCTCTCTCTCTCTCTCCCCCCGTCTCCGCTTGCGTCGAGCTCGACCGTTATCTATTGAAAAAAAAAGAAGAAGAAAAAAGCGAAGGAAGTTAAACAGTATTTTCAAAATAAAAGACCTGGGTGTTCACAGCAAGGGGGAGATCAAATGGAAAGTTTGATTTTTCTTTCTTCTTCTTTCTTATAAAAGTCAAACCCAGAGGAAAAACAATTAAAAAGCAAACATGGCACCAATTATGGAAACTCATTTCTGCCACTGTGATACAAAATGATAATGAGAAACTTACAAAAAAAAAGGACGTAGCATCGCATTATTATGACTTACTATCTCATCATTATGATTTCGCATACAACAGTATTATTGTGCGGAAATATCACATGCAACCAGATATTCTGTGTTGTCATTTGGGGAAACACAAATTAATGAACATGAACAATATGCACAGTATTAGCTCAATAATGAAAGTCTAGACTTTGAAACAGGGACCCTGGAAAATACAGAAGGAAGCACCCGTAGGTTGATATTGTGTTTTAGAAGCATATAATCTCATATTCCCAAACAAAGCTACAATTAATTAGAAGACAAAAAACAGTGGAAATGGTGCTTCTGGGGATCGTAGAGGCAAACACATTTTTCCTACAGTCTATAAACCAGGCTTGCCTCGAACACACTGTTTTTCTTGTTGGTAATAATAGTAATAAGTAGCACAAAGATCCTCAAACATTAGTTCTTACTTATAAATTGATCAACAGAAAACAACTAATATGATAATCAATTGATCGTTTAAGTAACTTTTCATGTAAAATGCCACACATTAATCAGGTCCATCTCAGCTGTGAGGATTTCTATAGATCTTGTATTATAAGACCAAAACATGTTGGACGTTTTGGATGTTTTGCCCAAACAAAAAAAAAAAACAAAAAAAAGAATTATTGAGAAAATAAGTGGAAGGTTAATACCTTCCACTTATTTTCTGAATAATTCTTTTGCTGGAAAATGTTTTTTTGTTTGTGTAATACAAGATCTATAGAAAGATCTTGTATTCACATCAGTTTATCAGTCTAAACTGATAAACTGATGTGAATCATTTTTATTTTCCATATAGATTACTATATGGAAAATAAAAATGATTCACATCAGTTTATCAGTTTAGACTTTACTTCTCCTCCGATGCTTCAATACATGTTTGATATTGGAAACGATGACAGGAAACCACTGCTTGTGTCTGTTAACTTGACTCTACTCCCTTCAGACTGAGGATTACTACTGGCTGCTCACTTTAAAGAGACAGTGCACTACTTTATTCAGCTTTTACATTGCCTTCAAACAATAAAAATCATACCAGACTATGCTCCTCGGTCAAACTTTAATATATATATATATATATATATATATATATATAGTTGTTACTTTCCCCTGTCACTTGTACTTATTATCCTTCATTTTTTAATTCCCTTTTATTTTCTCCTCAGAAATCAGCCCCCTTTTCTGCCTCATGTTATTTCTGCTCTAATCCAAACCAAATGTTGGATTATTTTTACACATTCTTCCGATAGTGACCATTCTTCAGTCAATATTTCACCCTCTTTGCATTACACACTGTCCAGTTTATTTCAAAAAATATATTTTGCTTTTTAATTGTTACAATAGATACTGCTGCTACTTAATTTTTCAGATTTTCTGTGAAAATGCACCACCTTTCTAATCCGAATAGACAGATTCAATAAATTGACAGCGTTAAAGAGATAAGCCCTTAACTTAACTCTGTTTTTAACTTGTTTTCATTGGAGTTTTGTATTTCCATGTCGTCCTCTTGATGTGGCTCCGAACACTCATCCAGGTGACTCAGTCACCGCTGACTTAGTGGTCCCTCTCACAGCTTTGGGGTCAAATCTTTCACACCAGCGAGGTTTAGACAAGTGGACCAGGATCGTCAGTGTGAAGCTTGTGGACCCGAGTCTCTATTGTTTGGTTGAGGGGGGTCAAAGTACTGAAGGCACAGGAGAGCTCAGCAACCTTGCTTTTTCTTTTAAGAGGTCCTCCTAACTCAGCACCAACAGCAGCACATGAGCACCACCTAGTGTTGATGAGAAGACTCACACGCTAACTCAGGAGGACTCAGTGGGAACCAAACTAATGATTCAGACTAGTTAGGGAAAAATCAAGAAGTTAAAGCTGCACCAATGGATATATTTGTATATGAAAAATTGGTAAAATGTCTATGAGAACATAAAAAGGCATCACTAGTAGGTACAAACCTACAGAGAATGACCCTCTGTCCTCAGCGTACAGTGGTTTAGAGTCTTGTTTTGCTCGTTTTGGTTTCATTACCTGCACAGTACTAAAATATTGCAGAAATATGTGATCCATCAACATACACACACAAAACACACGCTGGACTGGCAGTTTTAAAATGTTTATTAAAAAATAAAATAGAAAAAAATATATTTACATAAAAATGTCAAAAAAAAAACAAAAAAAACAACAACAACAACCACAAGCTGGGCAGTGGTTCCCTGTGGCACCGGTAGCTCCGTGTCCATTCAGAGGGCCACTGCTCACATGAATCAGCCAGGACAAAGAGGGGCTGCCACTCTAAACAGCAGCCGCCAGTTTAAAATCTCTCATTGTGTCGCAATGGAGGGGGGGGGGAGGGGTAATATTACATTGCATCTACGTGTGTACGCCAAACTCTCAGCGGTCCTGGCCGCTCTGTCACTTTTCCTTCCCCCGCCATTTGCACCACATCCGGGGGAAGTGAGCGCCGTGTGACCGCTGAGATTTGAATCCATACAGACTTTCCCTTCGGATTACTGCTCGTCAAGTCTTTTGCTGCGGAGATGCAGGCAACTCTAACCCAGTCAACAACCTCCCGCCACCAAATTCACCTTATTTTTCAGCCTTCAGCGTCACTGCTGGTTCTAAATCGCTAAAAAAAGCAGACGTTGGCCGTCGGGGATGCAGCCTGAAACTACATTTAACCTCGTTTATAAAACTTTAGAAATCAGGCTAGGGTTGCATGTGACGGAGCATTTCATGCACCAGTGTGATCACCTCCTTTTGGATGGAAATAATCCCCCCACATAGGGAGCAACCGGGGTGAACGGGTACATCCACGAAGAGTCTGTGGCGTCCATAATGATTATATTTTTGATTTCCCTCCCCCGGTCAAATCATTCAAACGTGAGAGGGATTTCCCCTCGCTGGACGTGATGATTAGCTCATAATCTGCTTTGCCTGTGAGCCGTCGGTCAGAAACAGAAAGCCCTCGTCTGAGATTGAATTGATGCAAGTGCAGTTTTGACTGTGGGATCAGAGTTGCCATGGTTTAGGAAGAAGAAAAGAAAAGAAAAAGAGAGGGGGGGGGGGGGGGGGGACACAAATAGTTTAACTGTTCTGAACAGAGTCTCCCGTAAGAAGTAAAAGTAACTCTAGTGCACCTGCAGAGTGCAAGTCGCTCTCTCGGGGGGTGCACTCGCTCACGAGCCGCCGGGCGTCTGATTTAAAGTCTCGACACGTTCTCACACACGTTTCACTTTGCCACACACACACACACGCACACACACACACACACACACACACACAGACCTCAAACCACGACACAAACATCCCTCCAGCTCCTCGCGTTTGACTGACGGATGTAGGAAACTAGACTTTGAAGCACAGCAGGACCTTCATAGAAATACAAAGGGGGGTTGATGGGACTTGTAGTTTCACACAAGTTGGCTTGTAAGTCTTGACAGTCAGTGACATTACTTCAGTCCAACAAGTAGTGTTTTGTCATTTCAAAAAGAAAAAAAAAAACGTTAAGAGGAGCGTTGACACAATAATTAGAATAATCCACTTGCATAGTGTAGTGTTCTGGGCGAGTCGCAGCCTTTTTTCCCCACAGTCCCGTCTGCGTGCCACGCGGTTGTGCTCGCGGAAAAATAAAACGGCGTACGCGCCCTCCGAGTAAACACAAAAGGAAGGCATTGCAAAACAATTGGCGGAAGTACCTGGCAATCAAATATACACGAGATTCCTGAATGGAATCAAAATATAAATTCCCTTTCACGAGGATCCTCGGTTCAGGAAGACCTCCCATCCACCCACCCTCTCCTTTTCCTTTGTCCAGGACCATGAAGGAGAAAACCGGATCGCCGAGCATTCGACTGGAGAGACTTTGGAGGATTTCTCTCTGAACCCGGTGGCTCTTTTTCCTGTTCCTCTTACTCTTAACCTTCAAATTCAAGTGAGGGTGAGCCGTTGCCTTCTCGGGGCCTCAACCCTCCGACGACATGTAATAGAAAAAGACGACCACGGAAATGAAAAGGACACTAGCATATATATATATGTTCAAGAGAACAGGGGGGTTTTAAGGCCAAAACACTCTGCAGTCGGGACGCTGTTCTTTTAAAAAAAACTCGCCACCAGTGGAGAGAAAGTTGGCCGAGACAAAAAACTAGCAAGCCACTGTTAGCCGTCCCCGGACTGACCAAATACAGCAACAAGCACAGTCCCACAAGGGACACAACAAACAAACGATCTGGAGGTGGCACTGCTGAAGCTCCCTCTTCTGGGCCAAAACGGGATTACATCCTCAACTCTGGTTTCTCAGGATATCTCAAGGGGGGGCGGGGTCAATTTCCATCCCTCCAGGACGCCTGAAACAAACTGGATTGAGGGTCAAAACCTCCGTGAGGAATTTCACATCGACCTCGACCATTTTTTCACGAGATTGATGAAAGGAATATGAAGATAAGCGCTCTGTTTACCTTTCTGTCCCCGCTTCTCTTTATCAAACTGAACAACGCAAGTAAGAAAGGGAGAGTAAAAAGAGATGGCGGGGGTAGGGGGTCTATCTCGACCCGACGGCAGACAGGCGCGCGCACACACACACACACACACACACACACACACACACACACACACACACACACACACACACACACACACCAGAGATGCTGCCTGGGGAAAGGTTTCGTAAACTAATTTTAAAACTCTACAAAAATAAAACAACTGTATAAAAATGCCTTTACATATACACACACAAAATTAAATAAGCATTTACTTTAGTTCAAAAAAAGAAAAAATAACATTATTGCACAAATGAAAAAAAAAAATGTTGTTCTTAAGTGTATATAAACTGTAAAAAAAAAAAATACACACAACCACAGGCAGCTTGGCTGCAAGGGTCAAGACGAGGTCAAGTGAACTTGGCAATCTCTGACAAAAATAACCACAAAAAAAGACCTGAAACAAAGACGAGGAGGACACAATACTGAAAGTAACGTAACACTGAAACTACAAAAGGTGTGACCAAAAGTCATGCGGGGAGGAAAAGGAAGAGATCGCAGGAAGAGGATGCAGAGCTGGAGGGTTGTTCCACGTCACGGCGGCCCCAGACTGAACGCTGCCGGTCCTCCGTCGGTCTGCATGCCCGTCCTCCCCCGAGACCGACGCAGAGCCGGGGTTCTGCAGCCGGAGAGGGGAGCAAGAGTGTGGGGGAGGGGAGAGGGAGGGAGGAGTGGTTTCTATCTGCTGAGGCTAACCGGGAGGCTGTCCCTCTTTCTGCGTCGCCAAGTGGTGCGGTGGTACTGAGTGTGACTGTGTGTGTGTCCGCGGTTAGCCAGAACGGGGTTGTTGACCAGCGGCGGGTTGTGGAAGCCCTTCACGTTGAACTTGACTCCGTTCTGAGGCGTGTTGGGGAGAGAGAGAGAGAGAGAGAGAGAGAATATACAAATAAATAAACCTCCAACTTCTCTACTGATGAAAAGCACAAAAAAACATGCAGTGGATTGGACTTGTCATGTCGAATTGCTCTGCACATTGCTGGTATAACATTATTATTATTGTGAGGACAAAGGAGATTTTTTTTTACATTTTCTCAGCTGTTTAAATGGAGTAGTGACACATTTTGTGAAATATGCGTATTGAAAGCTAGATGAGAAGATCGATACTCGTGTGTATACGAACATGACGCTACTGCTAGCACGCAGTTAGCTTAGCGTAAAGGCTGGAAACAGCTAGCCGAGCTCAGTCCAACAATTAAAAAAAAAAATCAATATATAACCAGTTTAAATGCATCTCATTTGATTAACTGGTACAAAAAAACAAATAAAACAACAAGTTGTGGTTTTACAGATGATTATATGACATGATATGGTTAACAAGCCAGGCTGAGCGGGAAACACCCTGCTTTCAGTGTGTGTGTGTTAAGTTAACCTAAAGTGTGCCGTCTGAGGTTTCATAACGAACGTACAGATATGAGAGTGGTACCAGTCTTCCCGTCTGACTCTTAGCAAGAGAGGGAATCAGTGCATTTCCCAAAAAGTTGAACAATTCCTTTAATAAGCCAGAGGGCCTCAATAGCAAAAAAATGGGAAGAAACTGTTGGCTATTGTCCCTGCTTTTGCCCTTTCCAATAGCAACAGGTACACGCCAGATGTTAGAACATCAGGCCACTGAGCAGCAGTGGCAGCTTTATGGACTACAGACGGCAATTCATCTTTTTTGTGAGTGCGCGAGAGAAAGAGAGACAAACGACACACTTGACAGAGAACGGAAGAGGAAACAGATGAGAGAGTGAACCGTGTGTCCGGCGCCTACCTTGTGCGCGTGGCTGGGCGGAGACTGGGGGCTGGAGGGGGCGGGGGCATGAACATGGGCTGGGGGGGGCATGTGGAAGAAGGGGGGGAGCCCGGTGTCTATACACACCTGTCTGCCAGGTATGGAGTGCATTGCTAGACCACCGGGCAGCGAGACGTGAGCCTGGAGGACGAAAGGGACACAGATTAATATGATATACACTCAATAAGGATAACAACAGGAAAGAGCAACATCTAGTTGTTCTTCAGTTGACCAAAACACCCTTACTTTGAAAGCTATTGGGTCTGATATTTTAGATGTAGTTCTCTGAACATGACATGATATTTCTCTTCATCTCCACACAGGATCTAAGCGAGCGTAATCCCTAGTGCCTACCTGTGAGCCTGGATGCAAGAGGAGATGGTGTCCTCCCATGCCGGGCTTGCAGGTGCCCATGTTGAGGCCCGGTGGGAAAGCCAAACCCAGAGGAGGGAAAGATGGGTACGGCGGCATGGCGGGAGGAGGGACGGGACACGGCAGCGCTGAATCAGAGTCCTGGCAAACGACACAAACGCAAAGAGGCGGCCGTGATGAGCAATGTGACGAGTGCGTCTGTTGTTGTGCAAATAGTACTTTCTGCCAGGAGAGACCTGAGCCAATTCTGCACAGAGCGACAGGAACCTTCATCGCGGCGGTGCCCACTTGAGGGGCTCGTTCCAACGTCTGTGCTAAAAAAGGCAGAGCTGAGCCTACGCTTCCCCGGGAAACCGTAGGTGGGTGTGCCTCCTTTTCCTCAAATACAGCAATGTGATGCCTGCCTCCACACGTCGCAGCCTTTTAGTCTGCAGAACCTCACCCAGCTTCTCCCGCTTCTCCTTACAGGCCCTGGACATTTTTCCAGATCCGAAAAAAGCTGCAGCTGCCATGCGTGGTTCATTAATGTCACAGGAAGAATTTATGATTCCCACGTCTCTCTCTCTCTCTCTCTCTCTCTCTTTCTCTCTCTGATTGTATGATCTGATGCTTTGCAAAGCTCTCTCTACTCTGAACGTCCTGCAAGAACGTCAGCGCATCGGGCACCTTCCATTTATCATCTTCTCCTCAGAGTCATGTCCTCTGGCAGCATCATACTACTCCAAAAGCTTCTAAGCTCCTAATGTGAATTTCACATTCATCATATAGCTGCCTGAGTGCACTAACAGCGGATAATGTATTCACAGGCGTGTGATTCAGTAGCTTTGACGTGCAAGCATTTACATTGAGACCCTTCCTGAAAAATATAAAGAAAACCCCACTTGTAGCTACTGTATGTTTCCATTAATATACTACATTTAAAATTAGATTTGGGGTGCTTCCATCAGAGTTGCTATAATGTAGATTAACTCTCCACCACCGCAGAATTCACTCAAGAAATATGATATCTTTCAATCTGTTGACCTACAAAAAAGGCAGAGTGCTTTTACAGCGTGTGCTTATCTGCTGATCATGCATGTGTGTGTTTCTCACGTTGTCTGATCCAGACAGCGAGGAGACGGAGGAGGCCGAGGAGTGCTGCTGGGGGCTGGAGATGGACATGGGCGAGTCTGCGCTGTGGGGCGACGCCGAGTCCCTTTGCTGCTCCTCGGTCCCGACCCCACCGCCGAGCACACAGGGCTCCCGCTCCGACGCCGGCTCCTTGGGAGGTGAAACCGCTAAAAAAAAGAAAAGAAAGATGAAAGGTTCCGTAATTCACAATTTGACACACTTTGCTCCGTGGAATGCATTATTCATACGTGAAAACTTTAATTTTCTCAGTAGACGCGTCACCTTTTAAAATTCTTCTTTTAATGGAATTCACCGACTTCAAATTCTTCGAAGCGGTCCACTTACGTGCATTTCATTTAATGCGAGATGCTTTCCACTCTGAACCCTGTGCTCCTCACACAGTCTTGGTTTCAAGGCATTATGACAGAAAGCGCAAGCAGATATTTCTATTTCTTGTGAAGTCTGAGGGATCGTACCTCGGTTGTCGGTTCGTGCCAGATCCCTGCCGCCCCACTTCTTGA
>NC_136604.1:19872823-19880323 GCF_910589615.1 Taurulus bubalis
CTTCTGTGCATGGCTTTGATGAAATAGCACTGAACACACCGTGCATGCTGGCGGCAGCATCATCACCACAGGGAGGAACATCTCACCTTAACATAATCTTTAATGAAGCTCGCCGCCTTGACTCCAGTCTCCACGTTGAAGCTGATGTCCACCTTCACCTCGGTCTCCTGGTCCGTCAGCTTGATGATCGGCACCTGAAGGGAGAGACGAGAGGCACGTGTTAGCGAACATGACAGTGAAGGACACGTTCACAGTGTGTATGTGTGTGTGTGTGTGTGTGGAGGGTATCTGTTTCAAATGAGCCTTTTTAGAGCCGAATCCCTAACTGAAAAAAATGCGTTCAGCCAATAACTGAGAAATAAATGTTTTCACTTCAAACAATGGAGTGGGAAAAAAAATACAAAAAAGGACAGGAAGTAAACGGTGGAGCGCCGTTAACCTGTGGGTTGAGTAGTTTTTTTAGTTTGGGTGAACTGGAGCCGTCAAAGTATCCACTGCTCTTGCAGTATTACAGTGAACTGTACATCGACGGGTCGACAGGGAACATCCCCAGACACCTGGCAGCGCGTGACACCAATCACGCGAGCAGATGGACGACACTAATTGAGTCTCTTCTCCCCACTCCCCCTTCCTCATGTTTCCATGGAGATAAAAAGAGTGAATGCGCCAACGCTTCATATATCCAACTGACCATTTCAAATCCAGAGGAACTTTTTTTTTTTTGCTGCCAAATTTTTGGTTTGGCTGAGTTTGTTACAATCGGTTCCCCATGTACCAGGACCGTTCTATTACCGACTGAAGAATGGAACCTTCAGGAGGACCGAAATTAACTGTCACACTCGTCTACCGTGCCAGATCATTACTCATCGCATCAGCGAGGACGGGATGTGAAAATCGTCATTTCTTTCTAGATGCTCTGGTGCGTTTTGACGGACATCTGTTGCTGCAAACCCAGCGCGGCTGTTATTTCGGGGGCCGGACGTGAAAGCGTGCCCTGGTTACTTACTTTTAATGGTTTATATTACTTACTTTTAATGCGCTGTACCGCAGCTTTGTATTGTGTGTTCTTCTCACCACATATAATGTTGTATTGTGTCTTTTATCCTGTACTGTTTGCTCTTGTTTTATGTTTGTATGGTCTGTCAAGGGACTACAGATGCGAATTAGCTGTAGCTACGATCTGGTACAGTGCATCAAATGGTGACATTTGTTTTAACTGTACATGGTCCCTTTTAAATAAAGATATATACACTCACGGTGGCCTTGTCCAGCACTTTAATGGAGAACGGTTCTGCCACGTTGTGCTTTCGCAGAGCCTGCTCCAGCTCTTGCAGCGGGGGGCGCTCCCACTTCCCAAACACCACCAGGTCAATGTCGCTGAGGGCGGGGGAAACATTTGGGATGTTAAAATGCCAGCCAGCAAAACATACCGAAGTGAATTTTTTTTAATTTAAAATCATTAATACTACCTTGTTGGAAGGTACAGTCCTGTGCTGAAGCTGCCAAATATTTGGACCTGGGAAAGAAGAAGAAAAACAATGTTGAAGAAATATGAAAATGATGACGAAAGTCTGTGCGGTTTGACTGTTGGAGACATTTGAGGAATGAGAGAGTTTGAATCCACTTGAAGAGGAGCAGCTTCAAACACAGGTGCTTTCCACGTGTACATTCAGAATGCACTGCCTCAGGTAAGCAGACGGGTTACCGCAAAAGGTGAAATATCAAAAGCAGTCAAGTTTAAAAAAATAAATAAAATGTAATTAACGTACTACCACAACTGTTGTAGTTTTCAGACCCCACATGAACATTGTACACGCTAATGTAATATAATAGAATATAAATACACATCATACAACAGCTCATCTGTCGTAATAATTTGTATATTTAGCTCCAATTATTGCAAACATTCCACTTCAGAGACGGTGAGCTGCCAAATTAAGTGTACAATAGTTCAGGGGGGGGGAAGCAAAAGCTCTCCAAAGGAAGCGGAGTGGACTTCTTTCCCTTTTCCGTCTGGTAAATACGACGAGGCTGTCGCACAAAGACAGGCCGGGATTTATAGGCTGAAATGAAGAGGGAGGCTGGTACAAATCAGAGGCCTGATCCATTTCCCTGACGCTTTGGCTCACAGAGGAAGAAGCAGAGACTGGCAGCCAACAAATCATGTAAAGAGAAGGGCATTGCGTCAACGCTACGCCGCTGCACTTCTCAACCAGCCGCAGGATCCTCCATCACCATTTACATGCATGCAAAGTGAGCGCACTTCACAATCTAAAAATCAGGATGATGCCTGTTAACCAATGTGATGGAAGCAAGTAGCAGCACTTTTAAATAAATCAGAATACCGTGTCGATGAGGTGTCCGTTTTGCAGGATTTACCGCAAAGGAGCGAGTACTTAAACTTTATTCATATTTCCTTTGAGAGACGTGGTTTCAGGAAAACAGTAACTGCCCTCTTAACACAGGGTTAACAAACTAAATAGCACACGTTATGGAGCTTTATATGCACTGGTATGTGAATTTTGTACTTGGAAAAAAGCTTAAGCTAGCCGGCTACCGGATGTTGCTTCATACTTGGCTCCTCCGACTCTCGCCATTAAAGCAAACAGGCGCATTTCCCAAAATGTCAAACTAATCTCCTAAGTTTGACAGAATGCCAGCAGCTACAGAAGAGTGAAGTGTCTGAGTCCAGACAGACTAACCGACATTTTAACCACACTTAGGTTAACTAAAAACAAAACATTATGCAAGCGTTAATGCATCTACCCTTAATTCATGTGAAGTAGTTAGAGAGTTAAAAACAGTAAATGATATAGAATAAGTTGGTGTTTTTGTGCAAACTCTGCCTCTTTTAAAACACAATATTGCAACAAAGAATAACAAGTAAACGAGTAAGTGTGTGTGTGTGAGTGTGTGTCTTACATCTGCAGTGGGCCACAGCTCCTTGATGATCATCTCTATCCGGTTCACCACCTCCTTCCTCATAGCTGCTTCCTCTGGCCGAGGAGACATGAAGTTGTAGAGGTCCATCACCTCCTCGTGGAGTCTGGAGCGAGGGAGAGGAGGAAGACAGGAGAGGGTTATTCCCACCACAGTCACAGGTACGTTTCACACAGAGCGGCAGGACCCTTTTGATTTTGAGTCGTTTCGCATTTCTCGTTGCAAAGTTAAACACGACCAACAATCATATGAGGATATCTCCTCTCTCCAGATGGCACAAGATATGCTTCCTTCTTATCGCGGTGCAGATAATCATTACAGAGCCGGGGAAGCAAAGCAACGCCGTCGTATGCTGCTCTACATGAAATGCCATGTGTTTCAATAGCTTCTACTTTCCTGCAGACACGACGCCCAGCAATACACCAGATCCATTTTGATGCTGTGCTTATCAAAAAGGCCTTTCTACCTGACTGGACAGTGCACGTTCTTGCAATTGGCCTCTCATTCACCCATTCAGACACTATGTGTGGCTGGCCTGCCCACTGGGAGCAACTTGTGTTTTAGTTTCTTACTCGGCAGTACGACATGCAAACAGGAGAAGCCGGGGATCAAACCCCCGACCTTCTAAATTAAAAGGATGACCCGCTACATCGCCAGAGTTCTGTCAAAGGATCTCGTCATGCATCATCCAGTATCAACCAGTCCACATTAATAACTCTATGTTAGCAACTTTGAATTAAACATGGGGAGCCCAGGAAAACAAAATGACTCTTTGTGTATAATTACAGTTTAAAAAACAGCCTCAAACTACATGAAAATCAAACTTGCTCAAAATTGAGAACTGGGACAGAACGAACACAAGCTGTTTTTGTGAGGATCACATATCATTTGAGTAGAGGCCTTTTTCTCAAACCTAACCGTAATACTACACTTCGTCCTATTCATCACAGAAACCGTAACCACAGAGCTCAACATAACCACTAAGCCAGAAATAAGACAGAACAAGAGTTTTTGTAGAAGTCTTATTTTACCATCAGGGAGGATATGCGTTCCTCATCAAAAGACCGGTACAACAACACAAACCTTTAAAGGTTTTCGGAGGGTTTTAAACCTTCTTCACTGCTCTCAGATCTCCTACGGCCCTCAGTGTTTCACTTAACTTTAGTAATGCAAAGGCCTGATCAGCCTGAAGTCACAGGCTTTAGAATTATTGCCCATATGGGTTCGTGTTTGGCAACAGAGGGGTGCATGTATAGATCGCTGACCGGTCAAATGCCTCACAACAGTGGGACTCTGTTCAACCCTGTGGCCGTTCATTTTTTTTTTTCCCTAGGAATGCATGCCATGATGTCAGTGTGAAATACAGAACAGGGAGGCTGTCGCAATCAATTACCAGAGCCCTGGAGGAAATACAGCCAGCCCATGATGTGCCCACTCGTTGGTGGAAACTCTCTGCCAGCAAATCAGGGCGTTTACATGCCAACAGTCCACCGTGGGCACAGGGCATGGTGAGAATAAGAAGCGCCATTGCAGCAGTCCCTAAAAAGCAAGTTTAGGGTCAAGCATTACTTCCTAAACAACTTCAGGGCCGAGTGTCAAAGGTGTTCAAAAAGGTGCAGTCCATGACCATAGTTTCCTATTAACCCGAACCAACTCTGATCTTCAAGACAACACGACCACAGAATAATTTGCATTTCCAATTTGAAGGGCAAATCCCTCTGTGTGGGACTTCAAACTGTGGCCCCTGAAGGCAAACTACTACAAGACCCATCAGGGCACAAGCCACAACTTGCATCAGAAAAACTAGTACAAAAACACAAACATACCCAGAGAAAGTGAAACATTATATGAATTCACTACTTGCGGAATATAGTATTAATTACAGACTTTTCAGTTCACTTAGAATTTGGGCTCGGGAAACTAAACATCAAGCATGTGGAAGTGCTTTCATGACAAACACCGATTCCTTGTAGAGAAAATTCCCAGGTGGGTGCAACCGGCCATTACAAATATCACAAGCTCCCGCAACACATCTGGGAAGTCCTGTTCCATTGCTTTTGAATGGAAGCTTCTGCCAGAGCATAATATCTACCATTATGACATACAAAACAAATCTGAATATATTCAGTTACACCCGCTCTTACGACACCAACATTGTAGGTGTCATCAGTTTATGCAACACCTATAATCATTCAGAACATCAAACAAAAACAGTCTGGTTCAAATAAAATAAAAATGCTCCAGTAAAGCTGTACTCAATCAGTGTTCACGTAGGTATCTTAGTCGATTTTAGCAGTCGACTTGATCCCTTTCATGATCAAGTCATTGGGAATAGCTGAGGATCCAAAGATCAGTTAACTTCACCAAACATTAACGTGAGTTTAGTGTTATCCAACCCCCGTTAGCTAAGAGCTGGACAGGTTGTGGTATTTTATAAGTATTTGGCGTTTAATCGTTAATTCGGCTTACTCGTATTTGCTTGACGAAACATTATTAATGTAGTTGTTGTTAAATTGCTAATTTCCCCAACTTCAATGTGGAGACAAAAGGGGAAATCGTCATATCCGGTCGAAACCTTCTAAATAAAATCACCAGTTTATACATAAAAATAAAAACACTACGAACTCGAGGCTGAGATTAAATAGCTATATTGCGTTACACTTTCCCCAAAACGCGTGTCTTTTAATCGCACTCATCAATAGTTTGTTTTAAATCAGTATTTTTTTTTAACGGCCCAGTTCAAACTTGAGCCGACAAAAAAAAAAAAAAAAAAAAATCAGAGCACTTCCGGTCTCTTTACGCAACTATCTTACGGCAGCTTTTTTTTCTTTTTGCTATCCAGCAAACAGCCTAACTCAAGTTTACGCTGCCATCCTGCGTAAACTAACGCAGACAACGTAAACTGCGTTGGGAAACGGAATAGCTACATCATGTCGTAACGCTATGTACAAGAACACTTGACTTATATTAAAAAAATAATAATAAATCACGCATACATTTATAACCAAAAAAAAAAATGGCTTCTTAACAGTTTGAATCAACGGCAAACGGCTGATGTTCCACTCACCCGAGGACCCCCGGGTTGTACTTCCTCGTCTTCCAGGGCGTCCAAGTGCTCGCGTAGTTGCCGTTAGTGCAGTTCGAAAGCAAGTAATTCATCCCATAAGTGCTCGCCTTGTTGTCACTTTTCCTTCGGCCCGGGTGGTGATTGTGTGTGTGGTTTACGGGTAAAAACGGTTGGACCTGATGGCGCTTCACGCAGATCTGCTGTAGATTGAACGCCGGGTGCTCCTGTAGGTGACGGTGTTGGTGGTGGTGGTGGTGGTGGTGGAGGTAGAGGTTGACATTATTGTCCATGCCGTCCCTCGCGTTGAACAGCAGACCGGCGGCCCCGACGTTTGTATTATTATTAATAACGCTGCCCGGCACATTTCCACCAGGAGTCCTCTCGAGCGAGCAGCCGGAATGGGGGCTGTAGGTCCGGGGTTCCTGCGAGGAGGACACCGGTCCCGACGTCTTCTGGGTCAGGGTCTTCCCCTCACCTGGCTCGGCTGTCGCGGTGAAAGAGTTACGTACATTCCCGTTGGACAGCGCCATCCCGAGCGAGGACATCGCGGTGCCGTTCATGACGCCGCGATGGCTGCTGCTGCCGTTGCTCAAACCGGCAGTCAGGTTACCGTTACTGCCGCCGCTGCAGACGCTCTTGCTCGATGCCACCGCGGCCGCCACATTTTTTAAAACGTCCAGCGCTGCGTAACTCACGCACTGGTTGCGGTTCTGGTTGTGGTGCTGAGCGGAGAGCGTCCGCGCTCCCTGAGAGGTCTCCCAGACATGCATCCATAAGGCGTTCGCAGGTCCTTTCTGTTCCGGCTGAATCCAAGCGACCCTCGGATCCATTCAACTTCTTTTTCTCTGGTAACAACCTCTCTCCCCCCCACACCACCACCACCCCCCTCCCACCCCTACCACCCTCCTCCGCCTCCTCCCCCCTCACTACAAGTCTCTACCGAGCCCGTGGTGAGCCTGCGCCGCTGCCGCTGGACCCCTTCAAAAGGTCACTGCTCCGTCCGGGGTGCCGAGAAGAGAAGTATTTCAACATTAAACCGAATCCGGACCATTGATGAAGTGTCCCCTTTACCCCGCTAGCTGAGGGGGGCGGGGGAGAAATGCTCGCCGTTTCCTACGGGAATTCAATATGGCGTATTCGCTTCAAATCTATGCGCATGCGCACTGCGAGGGATTTCTTAAACGACGACTGCGCCCCCCTATACGCCCACACCTTCATTCCTCCGGCCGGCTGATGAATTGCATGGAATACATATTTCCTTTTTTTAATTTAATTTTTACTTTTCTTTTTTTTAATAAATATTGAATCGAATAAACAAGTAATAAAGCCCACGTCAATCATGATTAAAGGTCCTGTGGTCAGGGAACCCAGAGGTCTCTGTATCTCCAACGGGACGAGGGAAGGGGTGTCTGGGTTCATAGGGCATCCCCCATCAATATGAAGCTGGACATATCAACTGTTTAAATTCTAGTATTGGCACATGTTTAAATTTT